>NW_026899816.1:0-99607 GCF_033153095.1 Gastrolobium bilobum
TGAATTTCAGAGAATCATGAATGATATCTTCAATCCATACTCAACTTTCACTATCGTCTACATTGATGATGTTCTTGTCTTTTTCAATCTATTGATCAACATTTTAAACATCTTCATATTTTTGTAGATGTAATTAAGAAAAGTGGTTTAGCTCTTTCTAAATCAAAGATCAATCTTTTTCAAACAAAAATCAGGTTCCTCGGTCATACTATTTATCAAGGGACTATTACTCCAATTTGTAGAGCTATTGAATTTGCGGACAAATTTCCCAATCAAGTTATTGATAAAACTTAATTACAAAGATTTCTTGGTTGTTTAAATTATGTAGCTGACTTCTTTCCTCAGCTTAATAATCTAATCAAGCCTCTCCATAATCGTCTTAAGAAAGACCCTCCTCCCTGGACTGATGTTCATACTGACGTAGTCAAACAGGTCAAAGCTAAAAGGTAAAGGAACTTCCTTGTCTTTATCTTCCCAATCCTCAGGCTTTCAAAATTGTTGAAACTGATGCCTCTGACATAGGTTATGGTGGCATTCTTGAACAGAGAGTCTCAGACAAAGAGCATATCATTGCATACACTTCAAAACATTGGAATTCAGCACAGCAAAAGTATTTCACTGTCAAAAAAGAAGTTTTAGCAATTGTTTTATGTATTTCAAAATTTCAATCTGATTTATTAAATCAAAAGTTTTTAATCCGTGTTGATTGCAAATCTGCAAAAGACATTTTACAAAAGGATGTAAAGAATCTAGCATCTAAACAAATTTTTGCTAGATGGCAAGCAATCTTAAGTGTTTTTGATTTTGAAATTGAATATCTCAAAGGCACCTCAAACTCTCTCCCTGATTATCTCACTCGTGAATTTCTGCAGGGAAGATAAACAGTGTCCTGTCATGCCGAAATCGGTAAAATCAACCTCTTCTAAAGAGAGGAAAGGAAAGCTAATCCTGGCTGGGTTAGCTAAAAAATTAGAAAAAACTGGGTCTCCAGCCCAACAACAAATCTGGGTCATCTACCCAACCCCAAACTGGGTCATCTACCCAAAGAGTTGAGGATACTTCCTCTTCTAAACAATCCAAAGCAGACTATGCAATGCCAATCTAAACACTTCAAGCCTTCCAAGACCAAGGTTTGACCCATCTACCAAAGAAAACCTGGGCTGAAATAGCTTCAGAAGATGAACAGGAAGAAAGTCTTTCTGTTTTGATTGATAACCTAAAAACCAAGCAGATCTCTAACCGTCCAAACAGGGCCCTAGAAATCCAACCCAAACCTATTTCTACCCAGAAACCAAAACCTCAAACACCATACGTCTCAAAGAACAAGTTTCTAGACGTAATCCAAATGGAACCATCCTACTGGGATAATAAACCAACCAAGGTTCCTGTGAAGATCTTCCCCAAAGACTTCAAAGGACGACAATTTCATTTCAAACCACATTCTCCAACTAATACCCAAAATTTTTATGAGTTTATTCTACTTGATTCAAACTCTATTTCCATCAAACACTAGAAGAGTCCAAAAGACCCTGAGTTTATTACTCATTCAACCATCCAGATTCTCAAGGTAATCACCCCAACAGAATATGGAAATCCAAATAAAATAACCAAATTTTCCCAGCCTTATGATCCAATTGGATATAATTATTGGGACTATGAATTAGCCTGGACCAATGTCTTCTTCATGCAAAATAAAGAAAACAAACATTCATGGTTAATTTACTTTAAGCAAAATATCCAATATAATTTCCCGCAATGGTTTAATAAATGGTGGGATTATTTTGGACCAATCCTTGATATCCTTCCTCCACAAGTCTTTGAAGGAATGACAATCTTTTCCAAAAAATTCGACAATCTAGCAGATCCCTTTCCAATAGATCTGCATTTTTTCTCAAAGTTCTCTCTGGCATGGATATTTTCATGGCAGTACAATTACGGCGAGAAAACAGGCATCAGACTACCATTACTCAGGAGACAAGCTTTTGTTAAATGGTGGATAGAATTTGATGCTTCAAGATCTTACCCAGAAAATGTCAAGCTCTGGTTTAAAAAACATCCAAAAAACATCAAGCCAGCTGATCTAGAAACCTCCATTTTCTTGAATCAAAAGGCTCAAATCACAGCAGAATTAGCAGCATCAGCCAACAAAGAAAATTTTGCAAAGAATTTGCAAGGTATTCTTCAATTACTCCAAGAAGAAGCTGAAAGCTCTAAACAAAAGACAGGTTCTTCATCTCCATCTATCTCTTCTCCAGCAGAAGACTTCTACCAAAATGAGGATGATTGTTTTGGAATCAACTTAGCAGAAGACTGTTGAAGAAAACCACTGTAGTGACGCTGATGGCAAAATGACATGAGCATGATGTCAGCAGAAAGTGACGTAATCAAAGTGTCGGCAGAAACTGTAGCATCACGAGTCAGTTACTGTTCACTTAACCTACACTGTTCAAACAGTACCGGTCATGTAACTTGTACTGTAGCAATAGTGATTTTTCAATCTATTTAAAGGGTTGCTTCAGTATGTTGAAAGCATCCTTTTCATTAGCTGAGTTTAGAGAGATAGTCTAGAGAGAGAGACTGCGAGGTACTTCTGAGTTTTCTCTTCTTCTCTGTTTTCTCTTTCAATCTGTATCTGTAATCGTTATATTTCCTTATGTTTGAATAAAATATGTTTTTATATCTGCTGATGTAAAATCAATTCTTCTCTTCTCATCCCCTCACGCTAGTGGAATTACCCCAGCGTTCACCTTAAATTTATTTTATGTTTTTAATTTCTGCATTTTAATTTCAGTCATTTATTTCATATAGTAGTCCGTCTACTTTCCTACTTTCCATTTCTGCTCTAGTTTACTTCATTTCCCTCCTCACACTTCCGGAACCCACTGGTATCAGAGATTGTAGAGAAAGATCTCCTTGAAAGAGCTGATTGAAAATCTTCAGAACGAAAATCTTGAGTTTGAACAGACCTGGAAGAACTTGCAGAACTGAAAGAGTTTCTTCTATCGAAGATGATTTCAACAGCACCACTTGGGAACTGCTTGATTTCTCTGAAATTTGGAGTATCTCTAGGTTGAGCAGGTGTTGCCTTCTCAAGTCTCCATTTTTCTGGTAGGACTACGTCAGACCAGCGGATAGTTTTGGGTACAGTGACATTTGCTCTAGACATGTCAGTAAGGAACAAAGTAGTTTCCCCAGTTTTCTTGGGTTTAAGAACCCTAGAGATGGAAGAATTCAATACTTTATATTGAATCCTAAAAAGCAAAGCTGCTGGAATAGATCCAGTTTTCATGTCCAGACCACTTGTCTCAACGTTTAATGTTAAGACATCCAAGATATTTTTATCTTGAAGACTAACCATACGATCAGGATAACAATTGAAAAAGATCCATCTCCAAGGTTTGGACACCTCTTCTTCTATTCCTAAACCTTCATATACCCAAAAAGAAGAAGAAAATGAACAAAATATTATCCAATCTCCAAAATCTATTCAATCTCCAACCTATTCCTCTATGCATAATTCTTATGATGTTATATAAGTTCATTATAGATAAATATATATATATATATATATATATATATATATATATATATATATATGTATAACGATTTTTCACGTGGTCATCCTGCAAGTTATGTAATTCTGTAAGAAATATGATCATAATTATGATTCAAGTAGTCACAATAACTTCTGTCACTATGCTATCTTGCAGCTTTCACAAAGTAAAATGTAAAGAGAGATTCAATATATGATAGTCTGTCAGGCATTATTTCATGTTTGTTATAATTCACCCCTTCTATTAATATGCCTAGGATATGCTCAGACTAGACTTTGTCAATTTTAAAATGTTAATTCCATATACATCTACCTGATGCTTTTTATGGTAAGTCTTCTTTTCAAGCGACATTAACTGATATTCTTGCCTTTCAGTAAATTGAATATCAACCATAAATAGACTTTAAAATCAATGTCAATCTCTTCAGAAATTTGTCTAAGGAGGTTCATAATCATAGACTATGTCAATCCAACTTTTGAAGTTGATATGTAATGAGATAGCTAATCTCTATAACTTTTCTATACACCCCTTTCAACTTGTTCATATAATGCCTCGCTATAATCAAATTTCAAGTAGCGAGGTAATTTGGTTCTTCCATTTAGGGTACTTTGAGCAATAATCTTGTTCACAGACATGATTTTCACCATAAAGGAGTAATTATTCAATCATCTAAAGGCTTCTTCAATGAATATTTGCCTCAATAAGTATTCATTCCTTAATATTCAACAATCTTTCGCTTAAAGCATTATTCACTTGGCTTAAGTCACTGATATCTCACTAGGATTGGCTATAATCAACTAATGCCTTATAATTGGTCATGATAATATTCTACTAGTTTGTCATGTTGCCTTAGAGAATTATAATCCTTAATGCAACTTTTTTGCCATATTGTCATCGTAAGCCTAAAAATATTCATCTCGCAAATTCTTTCAATAAACCTCTGGTGGTTTTTTTATTTATAACAGTAAGCTTTTCACCACTAGGTTGCTATGAGCTAAAGTATGTTGATTTCTAAGATTGTCTTGTGGCCTCAAAAGTTGATATAAAAAATCACTTAAATGTATAGGCAGTAATAATATATGCATGATCATGTGGTTTTAACTCATGATGACAGCACTTTCGTCTTCTATCACTAAAGATAGGCGTGATCATGATTTTAACTCATGATGACAGAATAGTTTTAATTCATGATGACAACTCTTTCATGAAATAATTAATATATGCATCTTGCATATTTTCACAGCATTTCCACATGCTTTTAGGATATATATCATGCATCTTGCATTATTTGAACATAGCATTTTCACATGCATTAAATTATATATGTAGGCATGTCGGAAGTTCATATGTTTCTTTCAAAAGTTCACAATCAGGAGGTTCCAAAAAGCATGCCATATAAATGCATATGCAGTTCACCTCGTATCTATCGGATGACCTCGCAGAATATGTATAATAAGATAACTGGCAATTTCAAATGGGCCAGGTCAGAGAATATATGCTAATGTCATATATTGTTATATCCCACTATCATAAAACTTTTGGTCAATTTTTTTTCTTACTTATTGATAAAGGCCTTGTCATCCTGGCACCATTTGATGTAGAAAAGTTTGCTTGAACAATGGTTTACAGAGAAATAAGTTTTGTGAGACGAATCTCGCTTCAATAACGGCTCACCCCACGTTTATTAAAATGTATTTACAACCTACATTAGGATATGTATTTTGCAGAAAAATGAAACCAAGGTAGCTTTATTGATATTCGTATATTTTGTCAAACCAATTTGCCAAACCACGTTTTCATAGATATTTATAGGTAAAACCAATTTGCCACGTAAACCAAAGTAACTTTATTGGTACTATGTGTAGTCATGATTTTGTGAACACGTGACAATATGAATAAACCAAAGGTAGCTTTATGAATAAATCATCAACGCTTGCGGCTATGGTTTAGCCTCCTGGCAACTTGCTAATAGTTTATTGCTGTTTAAAACTTATCCATGCAACATTTTCATGGAATTTAGTGAGCATATGGAAAGTGTTGATGATTTATGAATCATTTTTGCCTATTAAAATGTCCAAATAGACTTCACCGACATGAAAAAAATTCATAGTTCAGATTTCACCGATATGAAAAAGCTCATGATTCTTATTCAACTTATACAATAAAATATAGAGTCTCGGAAGTAGAAAAGATCTCGCAGAATGCATATTATGAACTTTATGCATGTCGCATGTTCAATCTTGGCATGGCTTGCTACATCATTGAAACATCTCAAAATTTACCGACACCATTCCTCATTAGTCTAGATCTCCTAAGTCACATGATCAATAATATATAGTATGTAGAATCTTGGTTCAAAAAAAATCATTACCATGGCTTATATCATGCGGGACGAATTCGATTTTAGCAATCCACAATTGTGAGATGAATAAAAAGTTTTAATATGGATGAGAATATCCAATCGAGATAAACAGTATAATTGCAAGATGAATAACCTCTTTGCGAGATGAATAAAATTTAGCAACTACTGGTCATCGAAGAATAAAAAACTCAAGGAAGATTGCATGTACCTTTTTGGGGATAAGAATTAAAGTTTACCTCTCCCCACAGATGATGCCAATGATCAAAACCATTTACATCTGGGTTGACCATGTGATTTTCATCTACACAAATAGTCCCAAATGATTTGGTGTAGATTTGAGTTGGCGCAACTTTAATCTATGAGTCTTTAATAGAACAAGGTGAGGGTGTTCCTGCAGCACACTCCGACGCCCAAGTCAGATTTGGTTCAAGCAAGTTTATTCATCTAGAAGAAGAGGTATACCTTTGGGTTAACATCTGTGTATTTATAATAGAGAGATGTTAAGCTTGGTGGAGAGATGACCAGCTTTGTGGAGAGATTCTCTCCAAGTTAGTGGCAAGTGGTGAGGCGACAAGTCTCTCCAATTGGTTATTGTTGGTGGCTGTGATAAGGTTGTGTAGAGATACTTGGCGGCGAAGTTTGTCGAAAGTAGCTTTCTAAGATGCAGCCTTTGTTGACTTTGGGTCTTTCTTAGTGATGAGGGTTTTGAATGTGGTCCTCATTTTAATATGGGCCTTGTATTTATATTATTAATCCAGATCAGAAGCCCCCAACTCATTGCTTATGCTGAAGACATGAGTTGCGAGATGTATAAGTTCGCGGGATGAATTGTCTGCTTATCAAACTAGACGATTCATTTCGCTGTGTTTTCATTTTTCACTATGGCTGGTACTTTGTTGGTGCTTCAGAGTTTTCTCAACAAAATTTGTATCTTGCACCTTAAATATACATTTCATAATTTATATATTTGCATACCTTGATATTTTGCATGCTCTTGGTTTTGATGCCGCTTGTGGGAGTTTTGATGTCACTTTTGGGCAAGATGGCTGGAAGTCTTTTGGGATCTTGCCATTCGAGATTTGATGTCGCTTTTGCTTTCAGAGTGTGATGTTGTTTCATTTGAGCTTAGGGTTTTAACTGTTATAAGGTTTTACCCTGAAGCCTTCAACATGAGGTTTTAGCCTTTTAGGCATTACCCTCAAGCACTGGTATGAGGGTTCAGGTGCCTACATGCCAGATTTCCTTCAACTTGAGTTTTTAGCCTTTTAGGCGTTACCCTCAAGCACTGTTATGAGGGTTCAGGTACCTACATATCAGTTTCCCCCACAGGCAACGCAAATAATCAGAACCATTTACATCTGTGCTGACTGTTATGAGGGTTCAGGTACCTACATATCAGTTTCCCCCACAGGCAACGCAAATACTCAGAACCATTTACATCTGTGCTGACCATATGATCCTCCTTTACACGAATAGTCCCTAAATGATTTGGTGCAGCTTTAGTCATGGGTCTTCAATGGAACAAGGTTGGGGGTGTACCTGTAAGACACTTCGACGCTCAAGTCATATTTTATTCAAGCAAGTTTATTCATGTAGAAGAAGATGTGTACCTTTGGGTTAACACATATGCATTTATGATAGAGAGATGTCCAGCTTGGTGGAGAAATGACTAGCTTTGTGGAGAGATGGTCTCCAAGTTAGTTGCAAGTTGTGAGGCGGAAGTCTCTTCAATTGGTTACTGTGGGTTGCTGTGATAAGGTTATCTAGATATACATGGCTGTGAAGTTTGTTGAAAGTAGCTTGCTAAGATGTAGCATTTAAGATGCAGCTTTGTTGACTTGGGGTTTTTCTTAGTGATGAAGGCTTTGAATGTGGGCCTCATTTTAATATGGGCCTTGTATTTATATTATTAATCCAAATTAGAAGTCCCCTCAGCTCATTGCTTATGGTGAAGGCATGAGTAGCGAGATGTATAAGTTCGCGGGATGATTTGTCTGCTTATCAAACCAAAAGATTCATTTCGCTGTGCCTTTATTTTGCACTATGGTCTGTACTTTGCTGGTGCTTCAGAGATTTTTCAACAATATTTGTATTATGCACTATACATATACCTTTTATAATTCATATATTTGCATACCTTGATATTTTGCATGCTCTTTGTTTTGATGCCGCTCGTGTGAGTTTTGATGTCGCTTTTAGGCAAGATGTCTGGAAGTCTTTTGGGATCTTGCCATTCGGGATTTGATGTCGCTTTTGCTTTCAGAGTGTAATGTCACTTCATTTGAACTTAGGGTTTTAATCGTTATCAGGTTTTACCCTGAAGTCTTCAACTCAAGTTTTTAGCCTTTTAGACGTTACCCTGAAGTACTGATTTTATGGTTTAGGTGCTTGCACACCAGATTTCCTTCAACTTGAGTTTTTAGCCTTTTAGGTGTTACCCTCAAGCACTGGTATGAGGGTTCAGGTACCGACATACCAGTTTTTCTCACAGAGGTGCCTATGATCAAAACCATTTATATCTAGGCTAACCATGTGATCTTCCTCTACGCGAATAGTCCCCAAATAATTTGGTACAACTTTGAGTTGGATTAGTTTTAACCCATAGGTCTTCAACGACACAAGATTGAGGGTGTACCTGTAAGACACTCCGATGCTCAAGATAGATTTACACACTTATATAATTTAATTTGAATGCATTACATCAATTTATAATTTAATAATCTAATTAAACTATATATATATATATATATATATATATATATATATATATATATATCAAATCAAACACTTTAAAAACTCTTATATTATTTAATAGCTAATGAGGTAAACTATTCATTTATATAAACTATTCATTTTCTACAACTTATATACCGAATCTTTTAATAAAAATTATAATTATTTTAGGACATTACTTTTTTGCAGCGGCAAAGTAGTATTTACCTCAAAGACAAAAAAGGAGACCCATTAATTTTTATTTTTTTAATTTTTTATCAGAATCCAACGTCATATCCTAATAATTTTGTGTCCGAGGCAGACAAAATATTTCTACCACAACTGTAAAAATACTTTTGCCATAATTTTAAGAGGAAAGTTATATTTATAATTTTTTTTTACAACCTCTTACAACCATATCTTAACACTGTTGATTTCCGCCAATCAACAATTATCATTTATTGTGAATTATTAATTAATTAATGAATTTAATTTGCGAAAATCATAACCGTTGATTGACGGAAATTAACGGTGTTAAGATATGATTGTAAGAGATTGTAAAAAAAAAAATTGTAAATATAATCTAGATCTAATTTTAAGTATAAAATTAGATTCAATTTAGTAATTCTGCCACCAGCTCATCCAGCCATGGCTTGAATAAGAAAAGATGGTGCCGTAGTATTCCCTCAAGCTCCTTTGGGAAATTCCTCCATGACCTGTTCGTAATGAAGAAAAGGATAAATAATTAATTTGCAATAAATTATTAGGTATAACTTATCTAATTCATAGAAGATATTGTAGAATTTTTTAAGATCGTTGTTTGGTTTATCGCAATCATAACAATCTTAAAATAGTGCCTAACAATTGATAACAATAACATGCTTATCTAACTTATGTTGACGATTTTTAAGACGCGTCAACTTTATATCCCTACACCTAATAAAAAAAGGCTTTTATTTTTTCTTGTCATCTGGCTTTAAAAAGAAAAGAAATCTCTTCTTATTTGGTAAGATTGTTTTTTTATTTGGTAATCTTATTTGGTAAGATTGTTTTTTTAAAACACAATTATATTTATGATATCGACGGCATTCATCCCAAAACCTGTTCGACATGTACGGCTATATGACACTACAACTATGATAGAGCTGCTGCTTCCTTTTTTTTTGGATTGAAAACTATGATAGAGTTTGTTTCACGGTTACCCTCCCCCCCACCCTCTCCATTTTTGAGTTTTGTTTTATGTTTTTTAACTCTTCTTTTGTGTCATCGGTTCATAGAACCAATTTAGCATCTGACGTCGGATATATATTAGTTTAAAGGGTCGGTGAAAAAGTTAATTAGCATCACTTTTACGCAATACGAAATACACGCAATACTTTTGCGTCATTAGTTCATTTAAATAATTAAGTGACCGCAGCCTGCCTGGAATAATTGCAATTAGTTGTAATAATGTTTTACTTATTTAAAATATAAAAACTAAGGTTGGCAAAACGGGCCAACCCGGCTCGACTCGGCCCAACCCACATTCAACCCGTAAAAATCGGGTCGAGTTAGGGTTGACTCGAAAAAATAAACGAGCCAGAAAACTCAACCCAGCCCAACCCGAGCCGGGTTAGGGTTGGCTCGGAAAAAAGCTCGCGGTTGGCTCAGAAAAAAGCTCACGGGTTGGCTCGAAATGATGCCAGTGGGTTGGCTCGCGAGTTGGCTCAAAAAAATTGATTTTTGTGGAACTAGTCTTATTTGTTCTCCAACATTGCATAAAATTATCAACACTGCCAAAACTATTGATTGTCTAATGGATAATGGTGTAAAGACAGTAACTAATAAAACATAACCAATAAATTAAGAAATCCCAACATAGCAGTAGACAAACACATTACAAAATAAAAATTGTCCTACGAGTTCCCATGGCCAATACAGAACAATATCAAAATCTAAACATCCAAAAGTACACCATCATCATTGGATCATCTACAAAGTTTCATGACCATTAGATCCCCGTGAAGATGCTAATATATGGGAAATACCATCTTCATCATCATCATCTACAAAACACAAACCATAAAATGTAAATAATCAATTAAGGTTACAATGACAAATGAAAATAAAATTTTAATTGCATTGAAAATAAATAAATTACCATTGGTATCAAAATCAGCCAACCAATTGCGGGTACATACCAAAGCTTCAACATTCTTTGACAAAAACTTATTTCTATATTTGTTAAGCACACGTGATCCAATGCTAAAAGCAGATTCAGATGCCACAGTGGTAATAGGAATGCTTCACAAGTCACGAGCCATTAATGATAGATTCGGAAAACGACAACTATTATCCTTCCACCATTGCAATGCATCAAAACTATTCCAGTTGTCAATAACCAATATAGGCTCCTCTAAATAAATATCAAGTTCATATTTTCCAGCATTTATTGCAAGGTGTTGATTGTGCAAGAACAATTTCTATCATATTTGAGAAGTGCAAAAACATAATAATTGAAGTAAGTAAGTACGTGCATATAAATAAAGGCGTGAAAATGAATATGATATAACATAATTGAAGCTTTTTGCTAAACATGAACTTACATCAAAGATCTCATCATTCCATCCTCTCGTTTCCATTGACCCTTGACTTGAAGAGTGAGTGTTATCTTGACTTTGATCAATGGTAGTTGATGAATTAATGTTTACATAATTCTCAAAGAGCTTATACACGCTTGCCTTTATATTTTCCATCTTGTCATCATGTGTGTAAGCATCAATCTTTTTATGACAAAAATATAATGTAGTAAACTTAATCCGAGGATCAAGAACAGCTCCTAGTGAAAGCACATCACTATACTCTTCCCAATATTTTTGAAACTTATCCATCATCTTATTAGCCATGCTACTTACAACCACATCTTCATCATTACTCATACGAATGAAAACACGCTGAATTTTCCAAACTTGTAGAAAATACAACTTAGAAGTAGGATAAGAAGTGTCAGACATCAAATTAGTGATATCACAAAATGGTTGCAAGAACCGACAAAGAATTTCCAACCTATTCCACTCTTCTTCTGAAGGATAATACTTGTAATTTCTATCACTCAATTGGAGAATTGCCAACTCACGCCTGAATTTGAGAGCACGATTAAGCATTTCATAAGTGGAATTCCATCTAGTGGGTACATCTGCTATCAATGCAGTTACAATTTTCTCACCACCAACTTGTTCAATGCACTCCTTAAATTTGATCATTCTTGATTCCGAGCCTTTTATATATTTAACACTCTCTCTAATCCGAGACAAGACATCATTTGCAACTTTTACTCCATTTTGAACAATCAAATTCAATATGTGTGCACTTGAAAATTTTTCCATCACATAACAACAATTTTTGCATATTCAATTGGCTTATCAAACCACCAACCATAGAGTCATTTGCAGATGCATTATCCAAAGTAATGGTAAGAATCTTCTTCTCTATGCCCCATTCCTTTAACAAACCAAGTATTTTATGAGTCAATTCAAATCCAGTATGAGGAGGAGGCATATGACGGAAGACAATAATTTTACTATTCAGCTTCCAATTTACATCAATGAAATGGGCAGTTAAGCAAACATAACCCTCAGTATTACAAGATGTCCACAAATCTGAAGTTAAGCATATCCTACTTTCAATGCTACCAAACATCTTTTTCAGCTTCATCTTGTCTCTCATGTGCACATTTAAAACATCTTGTTTAAGAGTATTTCTAGAAATGCTAGTCCAATCTGAATTCAAGTAATTATGAAAACGCCTAAACTTCCTATACTCAGCAAAGTTAAAAGGCTGGTCATGTTCAATAACAGCTTCAGCATACATCTCACGTGCTACCTTCATATCTATTTTTATAGCCTTCATTTTACCTTGCATGTCTAAAATGACTTGGCCAATTTCTTCATGTTTGATTTGTGTGCATTTGTCTATGTGACGGTTTAAAGTAGACGTACCGCAAGTCTTACTGTCCATCTTGTACTCTATCTTGCAACCATTGCATCTTGCCTTTTCATGCCCTTTTTCTCCTATTATTGTGAAATGTTCCTAGGCCTTTTAAAAGCAGGTCATTCTTCGACTTCCAATTCATCGCTTTCTGCATCAGCATCATTGCCCTCTTCAATCATTGCCAAGCTTTCCCTATATCAAAGTTTAATATAAAATTACTATAGCGAAAATGGAAAAGATAATTTAAAATAAAAATTAGAGAAACAAAACAGCTTTTTAAAAATAGGAAAATATTTACCTATTCGAATCAGCCATTCCAAATTTTCAGAGACTTGAAGTCTGCACGTTACAAATTTGATCCAAGCTTTCCCTATGTCACACAACTACAAATTCACACTTAGCACATGTTAATTCTGTCCATCATGATTAGTTGATCATGTATATAAGAAATATTGGGTCTATAACAACGATGAGATTATGAGAATATGATTCAAGGGAAAAACAAAAATCTATTTCATTTTGCAATCATAAGGTGAATGACACCATTTCCAAACTACAAAAACTAAAGGCATTAACTATTTCTTATAAACTGATTGTCTAATTTCCCTTAGTGAGAACTATTGGCCAATGTAAGCAATAAATCTACCAACTGTTTGGTCTAATTTCCCTTGCCGAAACAATAAGTCCAAGGTACTCCACCTTCTCTAACCCAAAATTGCACCTCATATGGTTCAACCAATACAACTCTTAAATGGACAAAACAGATGAAACTTGTATTGATATAAAAGTAGACAATACAATGTATCAATGATGATATTGATTATAAAGACATAAAGGATGTATAATAGCAAATACAATGTTTTGTCTGTTTTGTCTTATTCACCTTTTTCTCGCTTCTCCTCAATCCACAAGCTCTAAGCTCTTATTATTCTGTTGAGCACCTATACCAGAATCTTCCCCCTCTAACAGACTACCGGTTGACTCAACATTAATTACTAGGGCCCTATACTTTTTGCATATACTTTAGGTGAAGATCTCGTATCATTAAACCAACATAGATATTAGTTAAGTTGAAAGTCCTTCCAAATTGTGAATTCTTTTGGGAGGAGTTAGGGCTTTAAAGATCCAGTTCCTTCTTTTTACTTTGAATCTTTTCATGACACTTAAAAAATGAGGCATTGGTGCGCCTCTGCAAAGAAGGATCAAGTAAGAAGAAAAGAGTCTCAACAAGTAAGCTAAGATTGAGGTTCTCCATCAACCAGCACTAGGTAGCACTGCAATTAAATTGAGGTTCTCCATATGCACAATTGAAAAAGAACTTTTAAAAAGGTTTGATTAAACTATGTTCATGCCATCATCTCCGGACAAATTGCAAGTAATTTTTTTAGCATACTACAGCTAGAACCATTAATATGAAATACACTAATGACCAATCATTCAAAAGCCAGAGGAAAAGTGCCTGTTCTTAGTAAACCAATTACAAAATAATTAACCATTAATTAAACTTAATTAATTCTAGCAGCTAGACCTACCAACATACATCACCATCAATATCCCCTGTATTCCAAACAAATTGCGGTCAATAAACCCAAACAAACAGCAAGAAAAAATTGAGGGAAAAGAAAAATAAATAAGAAATAAATAACGGATTAAAAAAGGTTGTTTGCAACATAGGAAAAAAATGGATTTGAAAGATGGATTTTGAACATGTAAAGACACCATAATTTTTTACCTCAATAGCAATATCAAGCCACAATTGCACAGGAATTGGTGAACCAAGAGTAGGTGTTATAAGTCCAGCTCTTTCACGAGCTTTATGATCCAATACCTCCAACTTGAAAATAACGGAAGTCGGAAAGCATCCAGATAGTTTCGAAAATAATTTAGAAAACAAAGTGACACGACCTTACCGTGAACTGGTGATGGTGATGGTCGCACGGTTCTTCCGTTCGGTTGTCCGAGGATGGTGATGGTCGCAGGCAAAGGGCAGTCGCAGGGTTCAGCCGTTTGGTTGGGCAAAGGGGGCAGAGCCAGAGATTAGCTAATTTAGGGTTGGAAAAAAAAAAGAACGAGAAAGAAAGTGACCCGTTCAAATTATTAATTTAAAAAAAAAAAGTCAACCCGCGAGCTGGCCCGTTTGACCCGCGAGCTGGCTCGTTTGAGTTAGGGTTAGATCAGGTCGGGTTGAATCGAGCCAGCCCAACCCGACTCATTTAGGATGGGTTGCGAGCTAACCCGACGGGTTGGCTCGTTTTTGCCAACCCTAATAAAAACGATGGTTAGTTGTGATTGTCGGTTAATCCCGGTTTGTGATAGCATTACCCTACATATATAACATTCATCACGTAATGTGAAAAAATTGAATAATGAAAGAAAAATTTATTAATATAAATGTCTTAGAGACAATTTGATTGATCACATGATATTATGTACTTTGGTATTTTCACGAACAATATTAGAGCATTACTTTATCTATTCCATATTATTGTCTCTCCTTGATTATGTGTTTCAATGGATAAAAGTCTTTGTGATAATCAAGATTTATATTCGAGGATCTATGATGAAATTAATCATGATTAATAAGGACTTTTATAGGTTATTTGATTATTCGCTAAATTTGTTTCCAGAGTCTAGAGTCACCAAGATAATATATTCACTACAACAAAAACGACATTTCTCCACGGTAATTTAGTAATGACTAAATTCCGTTGCAATTAGCTAAAGTGTTGTAGTTGTAATCCATCTCTACGCTCAAGCTTCTCTTCTGACCATAACCATATTCAGGATATACAAGACCCACCAGGCCACCACAACTTTCGTTTTAAAACTTGAAGAGGAATTTTTATCCGTTTGCTTACTTATAATTATTATTTGGCCTCTGACCTAGTTTACTGGCCTTTGACCCTCTTTTTGCTAATTTTGATTCTTTTGAATTATAAATATTTGATTGTTTGTAATTATTATTTATTCTATTATCTATTTTATTTCTTAAATTTAGATTTTTTAAAACTTATTTCCTTTTAATTTTTAGAATTGATTTATAAACATTTGATAATTTTTTTATTTCATAAGTTAATAACATGATTTTATTTATAGATCCCAACGTAAAGAGTGTGATGCTTAATCCCCAAATGCTGAGATGCTAAATCCCTAGAAGTTTCCACTCACTACAACCGATTTGAGAATCAACTTCTCACTTTATTTCGTACTCAAATCCGATTTCGTCACTCGCTCGTTCTTTTTAAATCCATTCCGTCAGTATCTCCCTTCTCCCAATCCGATTCAAGGCTTTAGTTGAGGTTCTTTGATTCAAGGTTTGCTCTCTCTTTCCCTATTCCTCACATTAATACACATTTTTTTTATCTGACATGCATTTCATGTTCAAATCTGATAGTTTGATTTGCAAAATTTAAGCTAGGTTTGCTCTCTCTTTCCCTAATCATATCTCTCTCCCTCTCTTAGGAATTTAATCATTATAAGGCTTAGATCTATTAATCGAGCAGTGATTTTTATGTTAACCTTATTGATTTATTTGATAATTTTTCTCTCTTCGTATGTTATGTCCTTTTCATTCCTGTTACGCTATCTGTGATTGTTGTCATTGTTAGTTTAGTTTTTATTTATCGAAAATGATGTTTTCATTGCAAACCGTGCTTCTTCCTCTTACAATGGTATCTAGAGTACAGGTAATGTTTTCACCAACTGATTATAATGTCTAGAGTTACATGGTAAATTGCTATTTAGCAATTGAAGTTTTCTTCGTTGGACTCAAATTTAGTATTTCGGATTTCGTTGTTGTCCAACAACATTGGTCTTTGAAGGTACTAAAGTGCTGCAACTCTATTTTCATTATTTGGTTCTGTATATTAGAGTAATAAAAATATTAGAGAAATTATGTCTTTGCCTATACTAATATCGTATACACAGGAATAAGTGTTGGAGATAATGTATGCATAATATAAGCTGGAGATATTTTGCTGCTTTGAGAATAATATGGTTTTTAAAACTTCTCGAAGTGGCAAAATAGTGATTATAGAGGCAAAGCATTACCTAAAAGCAGCTTGAAAACTGAGCCTATCAGAATTAAGTTCCCAAGATTGTTCCAAGCATGATCTTCAGTTTCTGCATTTTCATTTATCTGTAATAGTTTATAAATATTTATGTGACATATGTGATTTGAAGTTCAATAAAAAAAAATTTAAAATTTATTTACCTGGGTTGTTATGTTTTAGGATTGAACACTCTTTGTTTCTACTGCAGGTTGTCCACGATGATGGTGTTGTATCCTACTTAAAAAACTCAATTGCTGTAATAGTTCTTCATGAAGGATTTTTGCTGTTTTTCTAGTCTCATTTTAGTTCAATTCTGATTCCTCTTTTGACATCATAAGAAAAAACTGTGACTAGTACAAAACCCGTGGATCAATAGGTAAGGAGTTGTTTCAGCTTAACTAGTGGTCTCGAGTTCAAGTCGTTGGAAATGCAGTTGTGTTAAAACTTGATAGGAAGAGCTTTGCAGCTCATGTGGTTTTACCCGGCTCAAATTGGACTAGTCTAGTAGTTGATGAATTGATGGATAATTTCGAAAAAAAAATAAAAAATGATTGATTGCCTTTTTTATTCCTTGTAACATGCACATCAATGTAGATATCTTTTAGCCATTTTCCTTTAAAATTTTGTCCCTTTATTATTGCCAGGAACAAATAGAGGGAATTTATGTTTTTCCCCAACTCCTACATTTAGCACATTTATGCTATTTTTTTGGACTTTTGGTTCAATATTTAACTATTAGAGTGGGTGGTGTGGTAATGGACAGTGGTGTTTAGTCATCATGTTCATGTGCCAGTTCTAATTTTTTAGGACTATGAAGGAACATAATAGATTACCATCAACTCGTTCAGATATACACGCTCTAGTTTGTTTTTATTGTTTATTACATGAGGGGTGCGGACCTAAAGAGATCAGTATTTAATTTATATGTTTCTGCATCTTTTTCTTGACTTAGTATGTAGCTTCTTCCATGTGCAATAAATGCAGCATGCGCTGCACTCGTGGATGCTGGAATTCCCCTAAAACATCTTGCTGGTAATCAAGAGTGACTTGCTGGTTATTATCTTTTTTATCTCTTTTTAGTTATTGCTGTCATAACTACCCTTTTATGGTACTTGTGTTACTATTTCTGTTATACAATCCTCATTAATGTTACTAGGATAACTCTTTTCATTTTTTTGTTCCAGTAAATTAATTCAAACCCCTTTGAGGTTTCAGTAACTTAACTGCTCTTATTGGAAAACATAAACAAACTCTTTATTTTTGTTGGCATGATATTGTTTACCTTTTGATTAATTTGCAATGTTTAACTTTTGCCTTTATCTCGTTCCTACACTATGAGCAGAGACTTGGTCCCAGACCTTAGTTCAGTAACATCAAGTTCATTTGCAATGCTTTATAATCTTTTCTTGTTTTTCTCTGCTTTATGTTTATTTGCTGCTTAAAAAAAATTTTACTTGGTTGCTTCTGAAATAGACTAGTTCAAATAAGAATGAGGAACAGTTGAATTTCAGATATGTGAAGTGGCTGTTGTATTTATTGGTATTTAATAAATAATGCAATGAAAAAGATGCTATCTAATGTGGGTTATAATGTATGTTGGATAATGAAATGACTTAGTCTTAGTATTTTTTAAGTTAACAGGTTGACTTCTGAAATTGTTATGTTTCTTTTTCTTTTGTTAAAACATTCTATAATTTTTTTTTTTTTTTTAAATTGTCTTCAACTATTGGAGATTTAGAAACTCGTTTACTACTGTACTTGCCAATAGTTTGGGCTGGATTTTTGCTATGTGGGGCAAAACCTAAAATCGAACAAATGTGAATAGGTTTAAAAACTTAGGCCATTTTTTTTAAAAAGAAAAGATATAAATTAACTGGGTACTCCACCGAAAAAAGAAAGACTAGGTGGGTGGGTGGGACTTAATCTGTTTGTTTCATTAATTAAAGGGTAAAGTGTGTGTCTTTTTAAAGGATGTAAAGTTGTGTCATTTTAAGAGAGGAAGAGATAGATAAAAGAGGAGAGAGTTGACAAAAAAAAATAAAGGTATGGGTCCCACCTCTTTGTGAGAGTGAAAGGATATAAGTTGTGTCATTTAAAAGGATAAACATTTTTCCCTTAATTAAATAGATCATATTCTGTTTACTAAAAAAAAAAAAATAGATCATATTCAAAAACTTTAAAGTGCCTAATACTTTTTTCCCTTTATAGTAACTGCCTAATACTAACCAATACCAAGTTATAGTGTAAATGAACTAACCCAGGCCTAGTTCGAATGTCTAATTTTAATATTACTAAAGTTATAGTGCAAATAATCGTTGAGGTCCATAAAATTGATCCATATCATATATATTGACATAAAAACCTAACAAGTCTTCCTATCCCTGTTTACTATAAGGAATATTAAGGAAAATAGAAGTTTTGGGGCTGGTTGTGCTCTTTCTTTAATATTAAGAACACTTTTTTTATTATTATTTTTTCATTTAATTAACCTTGTCATGTTGTGATACTTATAATACAATGGTAAAATGTTTTAGGGGATTATCTTATTCTAGCAAATTAATTGTTTTGCATGTGCATTTTATTTGTTCATTCATATTTTATTAATAATATTAGGATTTTATCTAGTCTATTTTATTCTAGTTGCAAGACTACAACGAATTAGCAATAATTCATTCATATATTAGGCTTCTACACATGTTTTTTTTTTTGCATTTTGTCTTTTAACTAATTACATTTATATTTATTTTCTATTGTTTACTAATTTATTGTTTGATGATTTACTTTTGAATAGGTGGGCCTGAAAGTTTATGCTCATCCTAATGCTTTTAAGGTTTGTTCATATTTTATCTAAAAAATAATTGGTAGTAATTTCTTGACATTGAAAAGTTATGTGACATTTTAGCATATCTTATTTAATTTTTTTTTATACAGGTATGATTTGGTGATAAGCCCTTTTAAAAGGATAGGATGCATACAACAACAATTCTTGGAAGACAGATTTAAAAAATGTGTTGTAATATTTTGTTTAGTTGAACAATGAAGTTAATATTTTGTATAGATGTCTAATGACAATTACAAACTTATAGTTTTAGCTTTATTTGACAATTATTTCTCTTAAATGATGTAAGTGAAAAACTTGATTAGCTCCTTTTGTTGGTAAAGGAAACTCCTTCAGCTTATATGAAAAGGAAAAAAATATGAATTTTGAGAAATTGTGTAAAAAACGTAATATACTCATATATATGAATAGAAAAAAAAAATGTATTGTCTTAAATTTTGTACTCCACTTTATTTGATTATCTCTCTTAATTTGGTTTTTGATTCTTGTATCAAATGCAATTTTTATTATTTTTTTTTATATGATTGAGAAAATTTGTAATATTTTTTACTTTTTTAAAAAAATTCCTTATAATTAGTCACGGTTTTCTCTGTGGCAAAATAAAACTTTTCATTATTGGTATCCAAATCGTTTAGCCACGAATATAACGTGGCTAATATAACATAAACTATGGCTAACTCAATGTTACCACACTCATACAGACCGTGCTTAAATGCAAAAAATACCGTGGTTAAAATAATGCAACGCCTGCTTTAGCCACGGTTATGGAAACAGTGGATAACTCATTTAGCCACGTTTTTTTATCATATTTTGCCACTGTTTTTGCCGTGACTAAAGAGCAATTTTGTTGTAGTGATTGGTTGACTCAATTAGACTAACATAATATCACGTTACTTACATGGTGATCTAAGGTACGAACCTCATTGATGCAGATATGGAAAAACCTTAGCCAACGTTGTGTGTGAATTTGTTAGTAGAACAATTCGCACTAAACTGATCTGCCTAGAGTCTCCGCAAGTAATCCTTACAACATGTATCATTTGATACATTCTCTCATTATTTTGTAGTATGAATCATCCTTAGACTTGAGTTTGTTATACTATGTTTAAGGAGAATAATTTGATTGTTCAACTTTATCTGCGTCAAAATGGGGAGAAGTGAACAATATATTGGATATAACTTGAGCACATGAGTATAGATGAACAATCTTAAAGGTATAGGCCTGATGCATTGTCCACACTTCAAGCCCAATGAATTTCTGTGTGAGTGGACATGTTAGAGAGATATCATATAAAACCATTGATGAGCCTTCACCTAACACCTTGAGTTGTTAGGTGAAATTATTCTTTATTATGGTATCAAATCCTTTGTGACCACGGGGCCATGAGTTTGATTCTCACCACCCCCATTCTATTAAAAAAATAATAATTAAATATTATGAAGTTCTTTAACACATGTACAAGCGTGATATATTGTGAACCCTTCAGCACCAATGAGTCTTTGTGTGATGGTGCATGTTAGAGAGATATAATATAAAAATCAATGATGGACCTTCACTTAACAACTTAAACCTTTGGTTGAATTAGTTCTTTACAAATTCTCTTTACAAATTCATCATCTATGTAAGTGATTAGTTCTCCATAAGAGACCATTGGAACTTAAATGACTTTTATAAGATTTGAGAATCTATGCACAATACATGGATAATGAAGTATGAATCTGTCATTAATGTTTATGGAAGAAGATTTCTAGTTTTAAAAAAACTTTCTTTTGATCACTAAAGACTTGATACAATATCCTTGTGTAAATAAAATAATGATTAAATATACCACAAGAGGGGGTGAATTATGGTTTATTTAAAATGCAAGAAACCAAGAAAAGCACAACCTTTTTTCAAGAAATCAAAGCAAAATGAGATGAAACACAAACTGAACCTTCCCCCAACACAAAAACAGATTTAAAACATACCAAAAGGGAATGTGTCCCCTGGTGTAGAAGAGATGGGTATTTATGTAGGGGAGTGAGCCAAGTCAACTGTCATAGGGAAGAGCCATAAGAGCTTGGCCTTGCTGTGGCAAGACACTTTACAGCTACTGCGAAGCTGACAACAGCTGTTGTGCCGGAAAAAAGCAAGGGGAAAGTTATTTTGGATGCCTGAAGAGGAAAAAGGGAATGAGGAGTTCCCCAACATAAGACATTCTGGTGTCTTATGTTGGGATGTTTGCCAGCAAAGCAAAAGGTAGCAGTGTTGGCTCAACAAGGTTGGTAGAGGGCTGAGGTGGCCTAGACCCTTGGTATTACGCTATCCTTATTGGGTTAGCTAAATGGGTCATCCAGAATAGAAGCTCCCCTAGCTCGGTAGCAAGCAAAGTCTTGGTGTCGAGGTTAATGTGTCGGCGGGAGTCTAACGCGCTTGTGTTGGACCAGAGTGTTGTTTGGAAACGTAGTCATCTACCGATGTTAGGTTCGTCGTGATGGCTAACATTTTTTGTTGAGTTTCTCTTTAAAAGGTGGGGTGCCGTGCCGACTTGAATGTGCCTAGGCACACGTTGTCAACATGTTTTCTGACCGGTCTTCTTTTGGTGATTGATTTGGATGTATTGTTTGTCCTCTTTGAAAGTTCGATCATTGGCCGACCAATATTGCTTATGATCTGTCTTAAAAGGTAGGTTGTAGTCTTGCTATATTGTGCTTGGCGGTGGGTTTCGTTGTTTGAGGCTGATTGTGACCACGTGTAGACTCTTGAATGAGGGACATTCCTTGTTTTTCGGGTGCACATCATAATGGCTGTGATGGTTATTTTCTTTGTCGTGTAGACATTAAATATGATAGGATGTGTGCATTTAATATGAAGAGGTACAATATGAGTTGTCTTGTCATTAGTGAGATTACGATATTAACCTTCGTCCAATTTGTTGAATTCAAACGGTTGCTTTGATCTAACATCTTGGGGTGTTTTAGTGCTGCTCTTTGAGTTACTAGCAACATCTTGAACCTTTGCTCCCCTTCTTCTTCTAAAATTTATTTTCTCTTCCTGTACTTTTAGGTCATCCATCATCTTCTAGTTTTCTACTTTCTCTTCTTCCGTGAACTAAATTTGGGTTGGCTTTGTTTTCTGAGAGAGGTGTTCTTTGAGTCTTTCTTGTTAGTCCCTGTCTTTGGTGTTCCTTTTTTTAAAATCTTTGGTTTCTGTTGTTGCTGTTGTTTGTGGTTGGGTTTTGGGTAGAGATTTGTCTTATATGAGTCTCTTGGGTTGTTGCTTAAAATGGTGAAAATAGAAGAGTTATCAGTGGAAGAAATGAAGGAGTTGGCGCTAAAATTCAAACAGGAAGAGTTTGATCTTGATCTCGATGCTCTTGATGATGTAAGTGTTTTGGATGTGATGCGCGAGTTACTTACTCATCGCGGGGATGATGAGTCTGGTGTGAGTACTAATGGTGCTTTGGTGCCCGGGGTGGAGTCTCTGCCTTATGGTAGAATTCCAGAGTTGTTGGGTTTCTTTGAAGAAGAGATTTGCTATATTCTTCCTTCAAGGAGTTTGGATCCCCTGGTTCCTTATGTTGGTGAAATTGGTGGATCCAGTTGCTCTAGTGGCCATTCTCGGCGCGCTAGAGGTCGAACTATTGGTAGGTTTGCTCGTGGTGGGCGGTCTGTTGGAAGGTCTGTGGCTGGTGCTAGACGTTCTGTGAGTAGATTTGGCCACTGTTTAGTTAGATGCCCGGCTTTTGGTAGCGGGCGTCTTATTCGTCCTCTTAGTAATATAAATGAGATCCTAGAAATCGTCCTCTGTCAGTGGTGTGTTGTCCGTCTATCCTTCAAATTACTCCTAGTAAACTGGTTGGATACATACCTCCTATCCCTAAGTCCTTCCGTCGTCATAAATACGACGAGTCAATTGACAACCGGGCAGGGAGATATCATCTAGAGGATGGTCGGTTGATATGCTACAGAATCTGGGATGCAATTGCTGAAGATTTAGACCTATACAGAGTGGCACCGACTTGGTGATAATTCATATTTATTACACTTATTTGTTACTCTTGATTAGAGGTTTTTGGATCGTTTAGTGTAAATTAATGGTTTTTGGGTTAAATTAGATATTAGGTTTTTAATTGGGTTTATTTTGAATTTCGTAATAAAAATCTAGATTTACGTTACTGCAGTATTTTGATCATAACTCATTCCACAGGTGTCCAATTGATCCCATTCTTGTTAGGTTTTGCAGCTAACTTAGAGAACTACAAGTGTTATGAAGACATGAAAGCCCAGTTCAGATAACAAGATGGTAGAAAATCAAGCCCAAGTTCATCACGAGTTGCTCCAGTTTTAATTAGTTAATTGAATTTAAGTTTGTAATTGAGAACCCAATCTTTATGAGGCCTAAATCTATAATTTATCTTTTATTTTCATTTATACTTGGTCAGAATTGTAGAGCCTATATAAAGGCATGATTAGGAGACCTTGAATTCAGTTTTAGTTTTCGTTTCTAGAGTTTATGTTTTTACAGTTTCAAAATTCAATTACAATTTACGTTTTCTCTCTTCTACTCTTTTGTTCTTCTGTATTTTCTTAATTTCAATTATGGTTTTCTATTTAGCCATGCTAGGCTAAACTTTCTTTAATCAATCCAAGAATTAAGGATTCTTCGGTTGAATCCGGAGGACCTGCGCTTCATCTTGATCCAAATCATTTCTCTTCCTTCAACTCGGATTCGAGTTCTGCAATTGCAGCTAAGGTAAGTGATTGAATGTTAGATTTAATGTTTAGGTTGATCAACCCAATGATTTTAAGTCAAATGGGTTGATACTTTGCGATCGCGCAAGTAGATGCACCGTATTGATCAAATGCTAGAGGATCGTCTAGAGAGGGTTCCTAAGCAATTGTAGGGATTTCAAATTGCTTAGGGTCAACCACGATTTGGTAATCCTTTGTCCAAGATGGATATCTTGGAATCCTAATTCTTGGGTTGATTGCTTTTAATTGATAATTTCAGTTTTTAAATCCTTGTTTTTACTTTCTATTTTTAATCACACAAATCCCCCTTTTTACTTCTTGTTTTTAATTGATCGATTAAGATCCTTGCAAATTCCTTGAGAGACGATTCAGGTTGCCCTCTTTATTACAAATCTTTATTTTTACAAACCTGATTAATTTGAGTGAGTTCGACAGCTCACGTCACTTGGTGGTCGAGATCTTTGGCCTATCCTAATTACCACAACTCTTCTTCTTCTTTAGATTCTTCTGCTTTTCTGATTCTTCAGGTATGCTTAAGTATTTAGATTACTTTTTTTCTGGGTTCATTGGGAATTTGGCGTGCAGGTTGAGAGTGAATATGTATGGCCGGTGAAGGTAACTCCTTTGAGGGAAGGAAATCATTCGCGATTAGCCAAAGTCAGTTGCAGTGACTGGTTAGAGTCCTTGGGATTCCATGGACAAATCTAACCTTCTTTCTCTTCCTTCTCCTAGGTTAAGTTAGCGAGTGATCCGTTACCGGAGTGTTTGTCGACAAGGACTTGGTTTGATGTATATGTTCTATCAACGCAATCGTGTTATTCAGACCGGTTGGATTTGGACAAGGCGTACAAAACTGAGGGGAAATTTGACCTTACTGAGATAGGTGTACATAAAGTGAGAGAATCGATCCGACTTTGTGATCGCTCGAGTGAGAGTGGTGTAGCCACGTACCATTTTTGTATGTATAAAAGCTATTTTTACCGATATTGAAGTTCAGTTTCCTTTTTCTAAGTTTGAGATTGAGGTTCTACGTCTCTTGCGGGTGGCGCCTTCTTAGTTTCATCTTAATGCCTGGGGCTTTATTCGAGCATTCCAAATAGTATATAATTATTACTGGTGGGAAAACAATGTTTGACTTTTCTTTTACTGTTATCAAGTTTCTCCTCACGGTAAAAAGTGGGTTTGGGTCTCGCTTAAGGCGGGTGCTAGGCTTGGGACTGCCTTCACCACTTATTGCGATTTGTTGAACCATATGTCAAGAAGACTATGTTAATGAAAATTTGATGATAACAAAGCATATACAAAAGACCAATGGGGAAGCTCTCAATGTAAGGTAAGGCAACAAGTTTCAAATGAAAAAAGAAGTCTATAACAAAGTGCAAAGTTGAAGAGAAAACTCAAATTGGTAAAGTCAAAGTTTACAAGCTAAAAGGAGTACAAGAAGACTCTAAATAACTCTAAATAGACAAAGACTTGAAGACCAATGAAGACATAGCTCTATACTATTTATAGAGTCTTATCTAAGTCACAGAACTTATAGGATTGAGTTTATTGAGCTTTATCTTAGGAAGTGGAAAAATAAATCATAAACTCATATAGGTGACACATATTCACTTTGATCATGCATACAATGTTCACACACATCAAGAGTTGTTATGCAAGTGTGAATCATGATCATCATATGTTAGAAGTCACTTAGAATCATTTAGAAGTCATTGAAAATCATTAGGATGCATTGAAATTCGAAAACCAGCATGAAAACTGATTTATGTATAAAAGTAATCAAATACTTTTTGCTAAGTAATCGAATACTTTTCTGGGTAGAAAAGTAATCGAATACCGTCGAAACGGAATATGTAGCCGTTGAAAGTTGTGTTGCCCAAGCTTTATGGATAAAACAACAACTTGAAGACTATGGTTTATCCCTCACTCATATTCCAATTAAATGTGATAACACCAGTGCAATAAATTTGACAAAGAATCCTATTATGAACTATAGAACAAAGCATATTGATATTAGACATCATTTCATTTGAGACCATGTTCTAAAAGAAGATGTTAATATGAATTCGTAGAATCATATGCTCAACTTGCAGATATATTTACAAAATCATTGCCTAGAGATCAATTTGAGAAATTAAAAGTGGAGTTAGGATTGTTAAATCCAATCTTTTGATATATATGATTTGATGTTTTCATTGATGTTTAAAATGCTTTAATACCTTAGTTTAATGCTTTGATATCATTTGTACAAGTTTTGATAACTATTTGATACTTTAATGGCACTCAACTAGAAGTTCTTATTCATAATGACATTTATGTAAATACTGAATATTCTGAAAATTTCATTGTTTTGAGTAATTTTGACATATCTCTTATGACTTCGGCTTAATACTTTTGAAAATCTGAAGAAAGTTTAACTAGAAGTTGATTTTTTTTGCATATTCATATATTTGCACTTTTTGATGTTGCCAAAAGGGGGAGAAATATTGAGAAATATGAAATATGTTGAAGTATGTTGTATTGAGAAATTTTGATTACTTTTATGTTTCCTTACTATTGTAAAAAGGAGAGAAATGTTAAATTTTTAGGGGAATTGTTGACTTTTTTATCTTAGTAAGGGGAAGCATATTGGTAGAGGGAGTTTGATTTTGATTTCACATGCTACTAATCTCATTTCTCAATTAAGTGTTTGTTATCATCAAAACGGGGGAGATTGCTGAACCATAGGTCAAGAAGGCTATGTTAATGAAATTTTGATGATCACAAAGCACATACAAAACACCAACAAGGAAGCTCTCAATTCAAGACAAAGGCAACAAGTTTCAAATGAAAAAACAAGTCTATAACAAAGTGCAAAGTTGAAGAGAAGACTCAAATTGGCAAAGTCAAAGCTCAAGTCAAAGCTTACAGGCTGAAAGGAGTACAAGAAGATTTTACATAACTCTAAATAGACAAAGACTTGAAGACCCACGAAGACATAGCTCTATACTGTTTATATAGTTTTATCTAAGTCATAGAACTTATAGGATTGAGTTTATTAAGTTTTATCTTGGGAAGTGCAAAAATAAACCATAAACTCATATAGGTGACACATATTCACTTTTATCATGCATACAATGTTCACACACATCAAGAGTTGTTATGCAAGTGTGAAACATGATCATACATATGTTAGAAGTCACTTAGAACCATTTATAAGTCACTAGAAATCATTAAGATGCATTGAAATTCGTAAACAATCATGAAAATTGATTTCTGCATAAAAGTAATCGAATACTTTTCTAGGTAGAAAAGTAATCGAATACTTGATGAACAGTAATCAGATACTTTATGGGTTTGAAGAAGTATTCGAATACTCTCCGAAAAGTAATTGAATACTTTCTGTTATAAGTGACTTAAACTCGAAGAAATTCAAATTTTTTGATGTCCAATGGCTATAAATGACTAATAACTCATTGGGCACCTATAAATGCATATGATTAGGGTTCTGAATATAAGAATTAACACTAAAAAACTCAGAATCAAAGAAATCTCAGAATTGAACCCATATTGGCTTACTTTTGCACATTCTTGAGAAAAGTCTTAATTACTCTCTTATCTCTTAATCTTTTTCTGTTCTTTTTTTTTAGTTTGAACGCAGAGATGTGGCTCTGCATCTGTTTAGCATGAGTGAATTGTTGTATTTGTTGGAGAGACAATTGAAGTAATCCTAATGGCTTAAGTTAAGTGTGATCAAGGTGTGATCATAGACTTGTAAAATTCTAGTTGTAAAAAGGTTTCTTCAAGCACCTGTTGGAAGCTTGATGATAGTGAAAATGATCAACATCAGTCTGGACGTAGCTCTCAAGTGGTTAGAGGGTGAACTATGATATATTGCGGTGTGATTTTTCCTTACCCTATCTCTTTTGATTTCTATAAATTGAATTTCGTTTTGATTCTTGATATATTTCATATTGAATCTGTTTTAGGGTTTATGATAATTACTTTTATGTTTAAATTCGTTCTTGCATGATTTCTTGAAAATAGTGAGCATAAACATTAAAATTCTTCTATTTTTCTTTTCAAATTTGATCCGCTGCATATTGCCTCTGAATTGATATTATTAGAATTATTTTAATTTTGTTTTGTGTTAGAAAATAAGTTTACATTCTGCTTGAATTGGAAGCTTGATATATTGTTTAGTCATCTTTTCTTTTCACGATTCAAATAAACATTTCAAAGAATGCTTTTTCTGGGTGAACCATGTGCTTGAGGAAAGTGCTAAGCCTTTTTTTGTGAATCTTGAGAACAACGAGAAACTGTTCAAACTCTATTGGTCCAGGAGGCATTATGAAAAACCACAGGGCCATTATTTGTTCGGATATGATACGTTGTCTGACTTGGAAAAGTTTGTGGCTGATTGCCTTTACAAGATTAAGGACGAAGTGGGGAAGTGCCCAATGTAACATTCCCTATAACTAGGTCGCATAGAGGATATCACATTAATTTTTAAATTTAAATATAACGCAACGGCTATAAAAGAAATACCCTTTAAATTTATGCAACGAATATAAAAGAAAGCATATGATAAAATATATTTAAAATATAATTATACATATGATTGAGTCAAATACATCGACTTCTTGTCTCTAAATTATTTTACATCAAGTAGAAATTTTAACTAAACTCGTATACATAATTTTTTTAAACTTCGCATAGTCCTCATAATCGTGTATCATTATGCCCCAACTTTCACCCAGGATATTCATACTAAGCTAATTTATTTCTGGAAAGGTTAGCATAAAAACAAACACATGTGAGAAAAATCTCAGTGACATCGAGGTTTTCTAACAATAACCATTCCAGCCGTAATAATGAAAAATATCATTCTCTCAAATAAGTTTATAAAAAAGAAGTAATGTCAAAAACAATAATAAATAATACTTTGTGTAATATTTAACTGAAGCCAATTAAATCCTAATTTTGTGGGTCTCTGCATGTGAAAGGTTCTGTATGGCGGAGATCAAGCTATGATAAGGCGTCCTTTATCTTATAACCATCTGAACAAACTTTGTGGGTCAGTTCATAGCAGCATCATATAGTTAAAGATTACACATTCTCTTATCATTTATTTGGTACCAAATAATTCATCAATCTGATCATTATCTTGAAAAGAAATGAAATTTTAGAACTAAATAATAATAAAGCTAAAGGTAGAAATAAAGTCAAGTAAAAAGAGAGAGTTTTAAGTAAGAAACTTGGCAGAGTAACAACATCATAAAAAACATATTGAAAAGAAGAAAAATGAAAGAAGATTTTTATTTCTCAATAGTACCTTCCTTTTTTATTTCTCCCATATTCTTCTTCTTTATCTCTCTTTCTCTTTCTTTCCCTCATGTCTTTTTCTTTCCTTTTCTCTCTCTTTCTCTCTATTTCTTATTTTTCCTACATGACCATCAAAATAGGGGGAGAAGGTGCCTTATATATATAGCCAATTTTATTGTATTCCTCTTCTTTTTTCTAAAAATATCTTAAGCTTACATAATCACTTAACTTACAAGTCTAAAATCTTACATCATTACTTAACTTACAGGTTTAAATCTTACATCACTACTTACTTTATAAGTCTAAGACCATTACTTATCTTATAAGTTTACATCTTACATAATTACTTTTATATATATATATATATATATATATATATATATATATATATATATATATAAATCATATTTATTTCACATTCGGCTTGACCCACATTTTCAAGAGATTTGGCTTCAAAATATTTAGCATATTTCGGAAGATAAGATTTGGGATGTGTTTTGAATTTGATTGGTTACCAAGTTCCCTATCACAATCTTTCTTTAATTATTTAGTTATAATTTGTAAAGAACCAATTCAACCCAAAAGCTTAAGCTGTTGGGTGAGGCTACATTAATGGTTTTATATATCTCAACACGCCCCCTCACACGAGAGCCCACTGGGCTTGAAGGGTGGATATTGCACAGGCCCACCTACCTATGCAAACAAAGAAATTCCACTTGAAAGAAAGTGGGGGGCGGCGAGGATCGAACCCGGTACACCGAGGCTCTGATACCATGTAAAGAACCAATTCAACCCAAAAGCTTAAGCTGTTGGGTGAGGCTACATTAATGGTTTTATATATCTCAACATAATTGTTTCCTTATCTTAAAGAGTTTTAATGTTGATTAGGCTGTAACCAGCAATCCTTATTATTATCTTTAGAAACTTTTCTTATTTGTAGGAGACAAATATCCTTAGTTTTATCTTTGCTTTTAATAGGATTTGAATTGCGTTAGGATATTTACTTATTTTAGTAGATTTATTTCTGATTTAGTTTGTATTAGGATTTGATTTTTGAATTTGGATTGTAAAAAGCCTATTTAAAGGTGAACTATCAATGAGAATAGCAACAAGCATTTTATTCATAATTTCGAGAGTTTTTCTCTATAGTTTCTTAAGGAATTATCGAACTTATTGGAATTCTTCCTTGGCATTTGACCTTCGACTTATCAAACATATTTTCACCACCGTTTATGGCGTCTTCAAATCGTAGTCTTTCCACCTTAAACCTGAACATAGAAACGGTCCTCGGATCCTTATTCGTTAACGAATCTCGTTGTTCTTGGCGAGGTTCACATTAAGAGCTTACCATTGAGATTGGTAAGCTTCAGAAAAATGTTGGCGTCCTTGAATCTGAGAATATCCTTGAGGATGGTAAGGCCTTTTTGGAGAAGGTTAACGAGGTGCATGAGGCAAAGATAGAAAAGCTTGTGCAAGCTAACGAGGGGCTTTAGGAGACTGTTAAGGAGATTTTGAAGACCAAACACGAACTGACTAAGTCCAAGGGAAAGCTGACCACTGAACTGAAAAAGACACATGAAGCTTTGGCAATAGCCCTGGTTGATATTGTAACGTGGACAATACCATTAAGAAGCATGGAGACATGGATTAAAAGCGTTGGCAGACATTTTTTAATGATTCTTTTAATAACGCGATCGCCTAAATTAAATTCCTCAACCCATCGGCGAAGTTGGACCTCTCGGGAATTAACCTCAGATACGTTATGAAAGATGATCAGTTAGTGAAGGAACCTCTGAATGGTTCTTGTGAAGTGATCCAGGGTTTCAGTAACTCACCAAGTCATAATGAAGTAGAAGAGGTGGGAGAGTAGAAAGTGGACGGGTCATAAATACGCCGGGCAATGATGAGGATAATGATGGGGATAACAATGTTGATAGCAAGGTTGATGTTGTTGGAGCTGTTTGAAAGGATTGGATGTCAACTTTATTTGTATTTTTTTTGCTTCCTTTATTTGGTGGGTCGATACGCCGACTCTTTTAGTCTGTACTTAAACAATATTTGTTGTTTATCTAGACTTGCTTTGAATTTGCTGCTTTAGACTTCTACCATCTCCTTCTTTTAATATGTCGTTGAGGTTGTTTTGATATATTTAGCTTTGTTGTTTGGGATAGTCATTTTGATCTCGAGGGTGGGAACTTGATTGGTCTTCGTTGTTACCGCGGGTGAGAACTTGCTCAGCCTTCGTTTCCTAGTTTTTGGGAGTAATTTTTTTGGAACGACATAAGTTGTTAGGATGAAGATTTTTCATCATCCTAGACTTTGTCTGTTCAGTCTTGTTGTTGCCGAACGTGAGAACTTGCTCAGACTTCATTGTTACCGAGGATTTGGACCTGCTTGGTCTTCACTGGTACATTTTTTGCCCAAAATAATGTAGCTGACAGTGGAGAATGGCTCAATTTTTGTGGGTGTTTATTTCACCCAGAATAATGTAACTGAGGGTGGAGATCGACTCAATCTTCGAGGGTGTATTTTTCGCCCGGAATAATGTAACCGAGGGTGGAGATCGACTTGGTCTTCGGGGGTGTGTTTTCCGCTTGGAATTAGTTGCCGACTTTGTTTGCTGAGGGATGGTGCATCTCAGTCTTTTGTTGCAGGGGGTGGAAACCTGCCTAGTCTTCGGGAGGTAAATTTCCCCACCCGATATAAGTTGTCGGGATGGAAATTTTGTCATGGACTTTGTTTTGCCGGAGGGTGGCGCATTCCGATCTTTGGTTATCATGTTTTTGTCCCGAGATGCCTGCCTTTATTGTATACCGGGGGTGAGAACCGTCCCTGCCTTTGTTAAGCAATCAAATTATTCAAGTGGGGAATATAAAATATTAACATTGGACAAGCTTTGTTGAATTCATTGAAAAAAGTGTAGGAGTGCAAGGATTACAAGAAAAAGAGTGTTATATTCATAGCTAACATACCACCTTTCATATGTTAATACAGGCTGCCTTGTTAAAAATATTTTCAAGAAAAATTCAGTGGGATAAAAACTTAGTAAAGGAAAAATGTGCGCACTCAAGGATTACACAAGGTTCCCCCAGTTAGTAAAAAAGTGTGATCGCTTGGTTTGCTAATTGTACTACTATCTAAGCTTGTTGGCGTTCCATACTCTGGGGATTGCTTTCCCATCCAGGGTCTCTTGGGTGTAGGCACTTCCTCCTAACTTGTTGGCAATTTTGTATGGGTCTTCCCAATTAGGGATGAGCTTACCCTCATGAGTGTTCTTGTTGCCAATGTCGGCTCTCTTGAGCACGAGGTCTCTTTCTTCAAAATTTATGGGAACAACTTTCTTGTTGTATCGGGTGGCAAACTTCTTTTGAGGTGAGATCTACTAGCATGGTTTTCTCTCTGCATTCGCTTAACAGATCTAGCTCTTCTCTCAAGTGCTGATTGTTGGTTTCTTCAGTCACATTCTCTTGCCTCTAGGAGGGCTCTCTAATTTCAACTGAGATCATAGCATCGGTCCCGTAGATTAATCTGAATGGTGTCTCTCTTGTGCTAGTTTAGGCGGTTGTCTTGTGTCCCCATATAATGTTGTCAAGGTTTTTAGCCCACACTCTTTTGAGTTCTTTGATTCTCTTTTTGAGTCCTCATGTGAGCATTTTGTTAGTCGATTCAGCTTAGCCGTTGGACTAGGGGTGCTCCAATGCAGCGAAACATGTTTAATTTGGAGATTTGCCATTAGTTCTCTGAACTTTGCATCTGTAATTGGGTGCCATTATCCGTGATTACTAATTACAACCCCAAGGATTCTAAACCACATTTTTCATGAAGAACTTCCTAAAACTTTGACAAGTTATTGTTGTGATCGGTTCGGCTTCAACCTATTTGGTGAAATAGTCAATAGCGATCACCAATCATTGTACTTTTCTAGTCTACTTTGGGGAAGTTCCTAAAAAATAAATTCCCCATTTGTAAAAGGCCTTGGTGAAGTGATGGTCGTCATTTATTCATGGGTGCACGATGTATATCTGCATTTCTCTAGCATTTGTCACATCTTTTTACATGATCATGGGTGTCCATCTCCATGGTCAGCCAGGAAAAACTTGCCCAGAGAGCCTTCCTCGCTAGGGAGTAACCTCCCAAGTGGTGTCCATTCAGACCTTCATGCACTTCCTCTAGCACGTACTCGGCGTCGCTTGGATTTAAACATTTAAGGAGCGGTTGTGAGAAACCTTTTTTGTATAGGCCTTCCAGTTCTTTGGTTGTCCTGTGAAGGACTCCGATTGGGTTTGTAGCGCCGCTTTTGGTCTGATTCTCTGCAATGGTCATCTCTATGGTTGTTCCTTCCATATATCTTGGATGCGCCATCTTTGATCAGCTTGTCAATTTCTTCTTTAAGCATTCAACATTCTTAGGACGAGTGGCCATTGGTTCTGTGAAACTTGCATAACTTAGCAGTTTCTTTTGGCGTTTAAGGTCTCGAGGCGAGTGTTGTCTGAACTTCTGTGTGTTCTGCCTGCATAACTTCTTGGAGGATGTGGGGACGGGATACTCGAGAGGAAATGTGGTCGTTGTTTCTGCTTGAGGGTTTCTAATCCTCTTTTTCCGTTTAATTTATGCTTTTGCCCTTCTTTCCTTCTCGCCCAGAGCTTTCTTTTGCTCGGCTGCCTTTGTATTCTTCAATTTTCATGAATTCGTGGATTTTTTTCTTCACTTCTTCGATTTTCGTCATTTTATGTCGGGCTAACTCATAAGAGAAAGCTCTCGAGCGTAGATTAAACATGAGGATATGGATTTGAACTTTGGGTTCGATGAAGGTATGGCCTGAGGGATTCTCTAGGTTGTTGGCGTATCTTTTCAAGTAAGTGAACAAACTTTGGTACTGGTACTCTTGTAGTGAACTGAGTTTGAAATTTGCTCGTCAAATCGTCCCACGAAGAAATGCTTCTCGTCGGTAAGTTAGTGTACCATGTAAGTTCCCTCTTGCCCAAAAGCATAGGGAAATTTCTGCACACGATGAGGTCTGCATCTCTATGCAACGTCATGGCCGCCTCAAACTTCTAGATCCATTCAAACAGATCAGAATCTCCAACTTAAGTGGGAATATTGTAAGGTCCTTTCAAATTGAACGATTTAGGGGTGAGTCATAGTACATCTATCAGAGGCTTGTTACATCTAGAGGGGTTGGAGGATGTGTTCTGGGCGGCCAATTATCGTCCTGCCTGATGTAGGAGGCCTTAATGTTGGAGGGCTGGTTAATGCACGCTAGCATCATTATGAACTGAGTAGGAAAGGGCTGGTCCAGTGGCATGATTGTTCAACTATTGTTCGACGACCGAGATTGCATAGGAGACTTGGAGTAGGGTGGCTCGTAGAGTAGTTGGTATCGCTTGGCCGAGATAAAGTACTACAATAATTTGTGGAGGTGCTGCAAGCGGTATGTGGGTTTGTGATAAAGGCGCCATGGTTCCAGGCACAAAGGTGTGAGGCAGATAGGCAGTAACCATTGGCAAGATGCAAGGGCCTTATGCGATGACTCGTTGACTGACCAGTACTACTTCATGGAGGATGGGAACTTGTTGTGGCATCCCGAGGTGAACTTCAGATAATGCTGTTTGTACTGGGCCTACACTTTATTCTTGCACTTCTTGTAGGACGGACTGGGCATTCAGGTGGGTGGTTTGGCGGAGGTGTATTATCTCTCTTCTCTTTTCATCTATCATATGCTGAGTGGTTGGGTCCAGTGTGACGGGAGCAACCATAGTTGGTTGAACATAGACCGGAGCGGCTATGGTTGGTTGAACAACGACTGGTATGGCTCGAGGAGCTGCTGCTGACTGAACTAAATGTTTAAACTCTGAATGCATGGTGTTGGCTTGATCATCTAGAGTGGTTGCCCGAGGCTGGGTCGTTCTCCTGGTAAAGACCATCGTGCTGGTGGTTAAACTAGGAGAAAGCAGAGTTCTAACTCTTTTCGAACTTCCATTGAGAGAATAAGAATCAAAGTTTATAGATTCCCATAGACGACACCAATGAATCATTAGTGAAGCAACATAGCCAAGGATGTAACTTAGAAGGGTGTTGCGATCACCATAGCGGTGTCCTCTGTAATAATGGTATGGACCAAGGCAATGTGAGGTAATCCCAGGTGCAATGTGTATAAAAAGGGGATGGTGTTTGAAGGGCTACAATGGCTCTTAAAAGCGATAGAGTAACGGCTTATAAAGTGATAATCAAGTGTGCCCCCTGGTGTAGAAGAGGGATGTATTATAGTTAGGGTTGAGCTCTTATCTATGTGGGGAAGTAAGCCAAGTCAACTATCATGGAAAAGAGCTATATGAGCCTGGCCTTGCTGTTGTTGCGATTCTGACAACAACTGCTGTGCAGGGAGAAAGTGAAGGGAAAGTTATTTTGGATGCCTGAGGAGACAAAGAGGAAGGGAAAATTCCCTAATGTAAGACATTCTGGTGTCTTATGTTGGGATATTTGCCAGCAATATAGGAGGTAGCACCCTGACATATCAAGGTCGGTAGAGCTAAGGTAGCTTAAACCCTTAATATTAGACTATCCTTATTGGGCCAGTTAAATGGGCCGACCAGAACATAACCTAAATAAAGCCTGCCTCAAACACTCATGCACTCTTTCTACTTTCTAGCATTGTTTTGCTAGTACAGAGGCTCAGCATCACAAGCGAAGCACCCCAAATACAACCCCAAATAACCCAAAATCAGCGATGATTGCATTAATCAGGTTACCGCATAAACCACGAAAAATGAACATAAGTTATAGTTTTTGAGTTCCGTGAAGAGAAAGTATACTTCAAACAAAATCTAACAAACCTCATACAGAAACCCAATTGGCCAAAAGGAGAGATTTTCAAGCTTCTATTATCAGATCTCGAAAACATTAGACCTTGGACCAATAGTCTAAAATGCAAAACTACCTAATTTTTTTAAATATATTATATTTTGAATTATAGAGTTGTACTAATTTAATTTTTAATCTAAGGGTGATATATTATAGCTTTAAATTTAAAGCTTTATCATCTCATTATTTTCTTCATTAATTTTTTAAACAACTTCTAAAAAATATTAGAAATTTCCTTATTTATGTATAATATTAATTAATTAGTTTTATATTTTCAAATTAATAGGGTTAATAAATATTTTAATTTATCTAATATGATGAGCCCATTGTGATCATAATCAAACGAGCTTTTGGCATCTACTAGTACTGGGTCTAATTAGCAAAACATGTAAGTATTGATGTATTAGAGAATAAAAAAATTAAAAGGATTTTCACTAAACAACTTAATTTTTTGGGTTGAATTGGTTCTTTACATGGTATCAGAGTTTCAGTGACCACGAGGTCATGAGTTCGATCTTCACCGGTCCCTATTTTTTAGTGAAATTAAATAAAAGCATAAGGTAAACCAAAAATTAGGTCTGTGTAATATTCACGCTTCAAGCCCAAAGAATTCTTGCGTAAGGGAGTATGTTATAAAATAATATAAACTATTAAAAAAGCCCTCAACTAACAGGTTAAACTTTTGCGTTGAAGTGGTTCCTGTATCATATTTAGAATAGGTCATACAGAGAAAATTTTAACGGTATATAGTGTTCATTTATCATGTATGTGATTTGCTAACAAGTGTACATGATATATATATATATATATATATATATATATATATATATATATATCATAAAAGTATTTCTGCAGTTACTGCAGATAAGTTATCTGCACTTACTTCCAAAACAACTTCATTTTGGGATTGAAATATTAAAAAAATTATAATTATAAAGATTATAATAACCCTGAAATAAATTAAAATTATAAAAACACCATGATTTCTGGCCCAAAACGACGTCGTATTGGGCTTACTGCAGATAACTTATTTGCAGTAACTGCAGAAAAAGCGAACCCTATATATATATAGGGAATGATCCGTTTACAAACTTTTTTTTTACAATTTTTGCAAATTACACTATGTACTCTCGGAAGTACATAGTGTAACCTAGTGTACTTCCGGGAGTACATAGTGTAGTTTGTAAACAAAAGTTTGTAAATATAATTCTCCCATATATATATATATATATAATTCCCCGGCAATTCCATAGGTTCCATATGAACTAATCCGGAGTTCGGGGTGAGTTCAGGATTAAGGCTTTAACCCCTCCTAAAAATGGTACTGGGGAGGACCGAATACATGCTCTCACCCCCACCTGCTCAGCTCCCATTCGCCAAGTGAGTTACCATCATTTTGGTATACATGATGGATATATAAAGCAGGTCGAACCAAATGATGGTGTAGCTCAATTGGCGCATAAGAGCTGAACAGGTGAGGATGAAAGTATGTGTTTGATCCTCCCTAATACCATATTGGGAAGAGGTTTAAAGCCTTAATACGAGACCCGTTCCAAATAGGATTACCTCGAGTGAAAGATATATACTTTATAAAAAAAAAAAAAAAAAGAAGAAGAAGCTGATGAGGTCGACATTTTAAGCAAACATGATATTAGGAATGTGATTTGTGGGACAATATGTTGTACAACTAAATAAAGTAAATCTGCCATTAATCCTCGACATAAAAGGAGAGGAGAGGGAGGAGAGGAACAAAAATACAATGTACATCATCATGATAATAATTCAAATAGTGAAGAATCCCATGAAACACAACCGAAATGACAACACCACAAGGTTAGAAGTTAACATCGATAATATCCCACTTTCATCAAAATCAATCACAATAATGACATGTTTGAGGTATAACTAGAACGCAAGCACAGAAGGCAACGGGGTCAGGTTCACGTGCTTAGCAGATGTTACACCATTGGGCTTATGCTCCATTTATGGGTGTTGGAGGTTGAAAAGGACATCCAGAGCCAAATCTTCAATATGTTGTGGGACAATATGTTGTACAACATGGATTTTACGAACAAAATCAATAAATGTGAACATCTCCTCAATTTGTTCATTTTTGACAAGTGTGGCGTTCCTATCACCGTACCCTTCACATGGGCACCGAGTGGAATTTTTCCTTTGGGTTCATGCATTCAAAAAATCCATGTTTTAAATTGTTGATTAAAAACATTTATTAACATATGTTATTTATGATTAAAAAATAACACTTGAAAAAGCACTAGAACAGGGAGCAATTACACAAGTGGAAGAAAGTTTTAGCAATGGACATATGGATGCTTTAATTCTTGTTAGTCTCATATTGCGACATATTTTCCAATATCTTTAGGTATTCAGCTGCAGCGGCCAGGGTTGTCTCCTCAAAGAACAACAACAACTCAGTTGCATATCAATTGCGTATATTAAATAAGATACGACACCAAATGATGGTAGTTGGTGCTACGAAACTGAGCAGGAGTGAGAGTATATGTTTTATCTTTCCTAGTACTATTTAGGAGAAATTTAAAATCTTAATTTCGAGACTCGTCCAAGTGAACTAGTTACCAAGGGATGAGAACTATTTCAAAAAAAAAAAAAAAGTAAAAATAAATAAATAAGATACGGGCAGTTGGATATGATCCGGCCAGAATTTAAGCTTTAGGAAATTGTTTTTATTTTTGGAAATAATCAAGGAGATTTGAAACTTGAAAGACACTGCCGAAAATGGTATTTAATGCCCAAAATCCCAAACTCTCATAAGAGACAACAGACAAGATGGGGATCGTTCACCCTGGCCTACACAGAAAAACCAATGGCACGTACCCTTTCATGAATCAAAAAGTCAAGTTTTTGATTAAATTTTACTATTAAATCTTCACACGCCACAAATCACTGGACAAAAAAGCTTTTAACCTCTAAAGTAATACATATAAAAATCATTCAATACGTCTCAAAAAAAAAAATTCATTCTATACAAGATAAGTTGATTCCTGTAAAAAGTTAAGAGTTCCACCGAGAACCTCCCGATCTCATCACTCAACTAACTAACTTTTTCCATTGGACCAATATTAAACCAAGATATAGAGGATTCTACGCATAAAAGTATTGGTTTTATAAGAGTTATGTTGTAGGAAAAATGATTGTGTTATGTTATAGAGATTCGTTTTGCGTGCCGAAATTTTTTTTTTTTTTTTTTTGCTGCGGGATCCACAAAATGTTGTGTGTGTAAGAAATTTTTTGTGGTCATATTAAATGATAGATGATAAACCCTAAAAGTATATGCTAAGATAGCAAATCTTATTTCAGTTCCAAGAAATAAAGTTTCTATTATTGATATTTCTCAATGAATGAATGTAAGGGTCACTGTTACCCCTTTTTATTACAATATCCTAACTACCTCATGCTGCCACATCAGCATAACTAATCTCCTACATTTCTGTAACTATACAGCGACCCTTCTAAGTTCTAACTCTAAATGACACTATTTTGGAGGTTATATATATATATATATATATATATATATATATATATATGGTTTTATAATTCTTATGTTAAATGAGAGTTGAAATCTTATGTTGTAAAGATAAAAAGTATGTGAGACTCATGTGTTAGAAAAAATTATATGTAGGACCCATGTCAGCACGGAAATCGAAGGGTGTGTAGGAAAATTTGAATTCTCATGTTGCACGAGAATTATAAAACCCATATATATATAGGGGCATGATTGACTTATGTCGGTGTAAAAATAATAAATTTTATATTAAATCTTAACCGTTAATTTTCGTGAATCTAATGGTTGCGATTTTTGGGTCACATTAATAATTAATTATTAATTTTTAAAAAATCAAAACCATTAGATGGAGTGGATCCTCTCATGTCTTATTTAACATGACATGATCATGTGAAGGAATCATAACCATACAAAGATGAATCAATAGTGATAAGGGAAGAGAGAAAAAATATTGAAATAAGTAGTTACAAAATCATTACTATTGATTTACCTTTATATGGTTATAATTCTCCCATGTGAATTTGTTAAATTAAACATGATATATATGTGTATTTAATCAATATCATTCCGTTGTAAAAAATCTTCTAATTAAGTATCTCAGATAGAGTTAATAACAAACATATGCTTTTAATCATCCGAGAGACCATGCATGTTTATGCAATAATATCAGGATAATTAATCTCGATCACATCAATTAATTTATTGGTTAAACTAAAGTCAAATAAAGACAACTAGACTTATGAGGCAAACATCAACATTTTATCTAAAACAAAGATAAATTATTTGTACGAATATATAAGACAAACTTTTATTTCTTTTGAGACAAAAAAATTATTTAAATAATGCAATGTATCTCCAAGCTTATACCAAAAGATACAATCTAATTAATGCCCTGTACACACACACCCATTATATGGACAGATTACCATTAGTTATATGCTTGCACGCAATAACAAACAACAAAGTAGATCGATTAAGCAATTAACCTCATTACTATACCCATATTGTTTCAAAAATTTCAAATTCATAATCAAGTATACAATTTGTAAGTTGCATGATAAATTATCAATATGATTTTTCGGGAAAATATTTCTGCAGTTACTGCAGATAAGTTATCTACATTTATTCTCAAAACAACGTCGTTTTGGTATTGAAATCTTAAAAAATTATAAATATAAAGACTATTATAATCTTGAAATAAATTAAAATTACAAAAACACCATGATTTTCGCCTCAAAACGACATCGTATTGGACTTACTGTACATAACTTATCTGCAATAACTGCAGAGAAAACGAACACTAATATAAAATAATAAAAGTCACGCTTAGCAATATATATGTCAACTTTATAACAAATTATTGTCTTTGATAATATATATCTTGTAGATATACATTAGCAATAGGATTTATAAAAGATGAATTTTGGATTAATTGTTTTTGCATGGATTCTATCTCAAGCCATTCGTTCTTTCATTAATACCATCCGACCTGTATTTCATGATCACACTGTACTTCCGTCCCGCATGTGCCATTTCTGATAATTAAGATAATATTTTCCTTTTCGTAACTAGTCAATTATGAATAAACTTTCAATATTAGCTGCACAATAATTTTCGTGGGCTCTTACACATGTATAACGGATAAAATTTTAACAAACTAGGCATGTAAAAGAAAATTTTCAAGTTGGTCGCGCATGGAGCCATGATCATCCCCGAGTGGTGGCAATGGTAGGGCGAAAGAAGTGGTGGAACTGTTTAACCTTTGCACTTGTGGAGGAGTAATGGTTGCATTTGATGTAAAATGATCAGTTGCATTTTTTTTTTGGAGGTCACACTATTCCTTTGGTGGCTACACAATTTAAATGATAACTACATTATTTTTTTGGTGACTACACATTTTAAATGGTGAATGCACTATTCCATTCGTGGCTACACATTTCAAACGGTGGCTATGTTCACCTATAAATACATGTCTTACTTTTCATTCTTGAAAGCATCCCCAAATCCCATAAAACTTAGAGAAAAATTAATATCTCTTGAGTCTTGAGTGTTATTTTGAGCGAAGAGTATTCTTCTAATATAAAAGAGAGTGATATTGTTCTTTTATTGTATTTAGAAATATGTTGTAATTTCTTTCACTTAGTGAAAATCTTCTTTAATCTTGCTCGTGGTTTTTCCCAATTGGGTTTCCACGTATCACTTCAATTGGCGTATTTGTTAATCTCTTGACTGGTGGAATCAAAATAAAGTTAATTACATTGTTTGTGTCTAGGAAAGTAGGTCAAATTTACAGTGGTTATTTAATTAGTCACTGTTGCAAATGTACGGAGGGACTCCCACTGGGTTTATACTTACCTGGCCAATTGGTGTGGTTAATAGTGTCTTGAAATTCCTGTTTTCTCTCAACTCTTTTTTAGCTGCATGATACTCTGTTACCTAACAATGGTATTAGTGCTGATTGGTTACTAATTACTATTCACGATGCGGTGTTGTTCATGGTTATTATACACACGGTGGAATAGTGTAACCTGATACAATTAATAATCGGGCTATTGTCAATAATATGGCGGCAAAATTTGAGATTGAGAAGTTCAATGGTAGTAATTTCTCCCTTTGGAAGTTGAAGATGTAGACAATCTTGAGGAATGATAATTGCTTAGTTACAATTGAAGGCAGACTCACAAAAGTAACAAAAGAAAAGTGGAAAGAAATGGATAGCAACGCTGTTGCCAATCTACACCTAGTGATGACAGATTCAGTCTTGTCAAGTGTTGTTGAAAAAAAGACGGCAAAGAAAATTGGGGGTGTGCTCACCAAATTGTACGAGGTCAAATCTCTTCACAATAAGATATTTTTGAAAAGGAGACTCTATACTTTTCGAATGAGTGAGTCCACAATGTTCACGTATCACATCAACAATCTTAATATGTTGTTTTCTCTACTTACAACAATGGATTACAACGTAGCATAAAGTGAATGTGCCAAGCTTCTACTCTAAAGTCTACCTGATTCATATGATCAACTCATCATCAGCATAATAAATAAAGGGTTAACAAACAACCTATCTTTCAATGGTACTGATGTTGCAATTCTTGAAGAAGTATCTAGAAAAAAGAATAAATAGGACAGATTGAAAAAATTCAAAGCAAGTAGATGTTTTAACGATGATATGAAGAAGATCAATGGAACATGGCTTGAGTGGGAGTCAAAATCAGAGTAGATCAAAGTCAAGAAAAAGTATAATGTAAAACTTTACCATAGTGGAAAGAAAGAACACTTAAAGAAATATTATTGGAATAATAAGAAGAATACAAAGAAGTCTAATGAACCAAGTACTTCTGAAGGATGTGTTGCTAGTGCCTCTGGTGAAGAAGAAATCTTATATAGCGAAGCAACAATTAGTTCTAAAGGCAAAAAATAACTTACTGATGTTTGGATAGTAGATTCGGGAGAAACATAGCATATGTCTCCACAACGAGGCTGGTTTTGCACTTATGAACCTGTCTTTAAAGGATCTGCGTTCATGAAAAATGATCATGCCTTAGAGATTGATGGAATTAATACTGTCAAGATAAAAATGTATATTATATTATTCGCACAATCCAAAAGGTACGACAAGTGAAGGGCTTAAAGAAGAATCTAATGTCTATTGGACGATTAGATGACATCGGATGGAAGACACATATTGATGGAGGGATTTTAAAGGTTGTGAAAAGCGCTCTAGTGGCGATGAAAGCAGAGAATATTGCATCAAATCTCTATATGCTTATGGCAGATATGTTGCGAGAAGCAAACATATTAGTAGCTTCAGCAAGTTAAGAAGAATTAACAACAATGTGGTATCTCAAACTAGGCAACATGTCAGAACGAGGTTTAAAGATTATTGCAGAATGTAATCTTCTTCACGGGCTCCAGTAGGAAAACTTACCTTTTGTGAGCACTGTTTTACTAATAAGCAGAGTAAATTGAAATTTGATACGCCAACTGCTAGGAGCAAACACATATTAGACTTGATTCATTTTGATGTGTAGTAGTCGCTAAAAAAGTCCCTAGGAGGAGCAAATTATTTTGAATCACATAATGATGACTACTCTAAGAGATTATGGGTGAACCCAATCAAGAAGAAGTTAGATGTGTTCCAAACCTTCAAAGATTTCAAAGGAAAATAATAACTTGAATATGGGAAAAAGATCGAGTGCTTGAGGACAAACAACGAAGGAGAATATACATATGGTGAATTTCTTTATTTTGAAAGCAAAGGGTATTAAAAGGCAATTCATAATTGCGTGTACCCCTCAACAAAAGGATGTAGCAGAGCAAATGGATATAATTCTTCTTGAAAGAACAAGAACTTTGTTGAGAATTGCAGGTTTAGCCAAGTCATTATCGACAAAAGCAAATAAAATCATTTGTTACTTGATAAACCGATTGCCATCAACAGCAATTGGGTTGAAGATGCCAATGGAGATGTGGCATGGAAAATCCTCAAATTATTCTTCTCTACATGTATTCGGATGTCCTGCATATGTGATGTAAACCTCCCAAGAAAGAACCAAGATGGATACAAAATCTAGAAAATGTATATTCTTGGGTTATGCTAACTATGTTAAAGGTTATTGCTTGTGGGATCCCACTTCCCGCAAGGTTGTAGTCAGCAGAGATGTACTATTTGTAGAAAATAAACTACAAAGAGAACAAGAAAATGACAACACTTCTAAGGAGATTATTATTATAGAGATAGATAAGAGTAATGGAAAAGATGATATTCCTATGAAGCTGAGCCACAACACAAGGAACAAAAACCAAATGAGGCTGATGATACATAAATTCGATGATCAATGCCCCAAATAAGAACACCATCATGGCATTTAGACTATGTTATATCAAGCCATTGTGAATACTGTCTTCTTACAAAAGAAGGATAACCATCAACTTTTCACAAAGTTGTGATTAATCCAGATGATTCTCTCTGGATGGAAATAATGTAATAAAAAATGGAAGCCTTACATAAAAACAAAACTTGAGAACTTGTCGCTCTCCCAGAAGATCGAAAAGCCATTAGTAACAAATGGGTCTATAAGATCAAACGAGATGACAATGATCAGGTGAAATGATATCGTGCAAGACTAGCGGTTAAATGATATGCTTAAAAGGTAGGTATCAATTTCAATTAGATATTCTCTCCGGTTGTTAGACTTACTACTATCATAGTAGTTCTCGCTATATATACTACACTCAGTTTATATCTTCAGCAACTAGATGTAAAAAATGATTTTCTTCATGGAGAACTTGAAGAAGAGATCTGTATGCTCCAACCAGAAGGATTTGAGGAATAAGGTAAAGAAAACTTAGTTTACATGTTAACCAAATCTCTGTACAGTCTAAAGTAAATGCCAAGATATTTGTACAACCTCGGATATAATAGACTTAGTTTAGACCATTGTACATATTACAAGAGGTTTGGTGATAATGATTACATCATTCTGCTATTGTATGTGGATGACATATTGGTGGTAGGCCCCAACAAAGATTGGATCTAAGAATTGAAGGCATAGTTGGCTACCGAGTTTGATATGAAGGGCTTCACCGGCAAACAATATTTTAGGGATGCAAATTCATCGAGACATAAAAGATAAGAAGATTTGTCTTTCACAAAAGAATTGTTTGAAGAAAATCTTGAAACGCTTCATATAATAGTCCGAATATTTAAATTGGATAATTAGAAATTATTTAATAGTTAAAAGAGGTTAACTAGATGAAAAATCTAATTAATTAAATTAAGTCACTTTTCAAGAAAAAAGTGCAAATAATGAACGTTTTCGGGTAAAAATGCAATTAGAAAAAATTACCCGAAACATAAAAATAAATTAGTAGAAACTACTCCATAATTTTTAGAAGTCTAAAATCACAAGTTAAATACACTAAGTAGGTGGTTGAGAGTGAGTGAATCATGAAAGGTAAATGAGTCTTTGCTCATTTAGATATTTTGACTTATTCAAAATATCGCAAAAGACTCTCTATCTCTCTCTCTCTCTCCTCTCATTTTGTCTTCCCATCATGAACTATCCTCAAGGCAGTCAAAGGTTCCTTTTTTCTTCCCTAAATTGTTTTGCTTATAGACCAAACTTGTAAGGGAGCCATTTTACTTCACCTTCCACTTCATCTTCCAAAGTCACCTAGACCTAACCACTATTTTCGGCCAATGAAACTTTGGGTGTGAGAAAAATCAATTTCTCCAAGACCCATTTCCGTGCTCCTCCATGGATGGTCATGGAAGGTAATGTTAAAGCTTGGGAATCCTCTTTTTCTCCTTAATTTTAGGCTTTTGAGGTAAAACCCACAAATCTCTCGAGTTTCATGAACACTTGATGATTTAGGGTGATTTTAAACAACACTTTTATGATTTGAATGGGTGGGTGTTGAAATGGATATGGGTTCCTTTGCAAGATACGTTAGAGAGTTGCTATTGATAAGGAAAAAGTATTGAAATAACTATTTAGCCCACTTTCCTATTTTGGTTCATGAACAAAGTGGAGGGTTTTTATGGTTTAAGACTTGAAAATGGATTTTGATGGTGATTTTTTTGTGTTTTTATTGATGTAGTGCTCAGCCTAGTGGTAGCTTAGTGGAGAACCAACCTTTGGAACACCCTGTTGGTCAAAACATAGTCTCTTAAACCTCTCAAGGATATGGTAAATTCTAGGTTTATGCTTTTGGTGAAATATAGTTACTAGATTGATATTTTGTATGTATAATATGAAGTTTATTGAGCTCACATTCTTGTAATAGGTTGGATTAGTGTAGAAGAGTGGTAACTTGGTTTCTAGAATAGTGAGAAAGCTTGGAAGTAAGCTTTTGGACTTTGTGATTAGTCTCTGTAACACCCTGTGTATACCCGGTTTGTTACCATGTCATCGTATTAAGCTACATTTAATTAAAGTGCGGAATAACTTTTTCTTTTTAATTATGACGTCATTATTAATTACCAAGTTGATTACTTAATCCTTTTAAAAACATTGTCTGTAGGTAAATTGCAAAAAAACAGCTAGCTACACTGAATAGCCTCATAATATAAATATCTGAGTATCTAAGTCATGGAACTACAACACGTAGTCCAGACCATAATCTCCATACATTAATACAACTCGAATCTAAAATAAGGCATAGTCAATCAATATGGCATGGACAACCCTCATGCTCACCAAATAAGGCAACAAGGCCCAACAGAGTCTCAACAACAACAACATGATAATAAATATAAAGCAGGTCAGCATCCAAGCATATCATCATAAAAGCATAATCTCAACTCAGCTCCGGCCTCCTGCCGCCCGAGGTCTCAATCCCCGAGTTACACGAACCTGAAATGTGTGCCCCAAACGTGGGGTTAGATCTCTAAACATAAATCTCAGTAAGACAAGGGGTCCTCAAGGATTTCTCCACCCCAAGCTCACTTACATGTGCAATATAAGTTCAAAAGCAGGAATATAATATAAGTTCCAAAATCAGTGCAATGTAGCAGAATAATCATGTCATGTGTGTTAACTATTCTACTGGCCAGAGAAATGCAGGGTTTACATGCGTCTATTACCTACATTAAGTGCAAGTCACTACTTGCACCCACCCACAGAATCACCCTATGGTATGTCTCCTACATACACAGGCTTACCGTCTAGGTGGAATAACACATGCATATTATAAGCACTTGCACATAACAGCTCAACAACATTTCAAATATAAATATATGAAAACATATCATGCATATAAACCATCCCCCCATGGGGTACGGTGGAACCAACAATGGCTAAATCGAGGACACGAAAGCTTACCTCGCAAGCTAACTATCCAACCAAGATTCCAACCAAGCTCAAAGTCCACAAACTGCATAATCACAATCTGTTTTAGACCAGCAATAATATCAACAATCATGCTCTACGATCATATGACATAAAGACAACGCTTTTCTTTTACGATTCATGTCTTTAGGCTTCTCACAAAGCCATAAGCCCTTAATCACTTAGATTCTGACTTAGTTAATTATTACAGAGGTTCAACTTAACCAATCTAGGGTCCACAAACCCCAAATACAGTTCTGTATGAACAGAACAGTCACTGTCTCGAAATTCTCAGAATATCCGGATATTTGTCGAGGTCATATTTGGATATCCACAACCCCATATCCGGATATCAATATCTGGATATCATATCCAAATATTTCGCGACAGAATGCAGTTCTGCATTTTCGTGAAGATATCACTCCAAGGTTCATCTTTTAACCCATTACTACGTCCAAGCATGCATTTTTATACCCCTTTAGGTTCTGTGATCATGTTAGTTACTTAAACAACTCATTAAACATGCCAAGACTCCACTTTTAACCAATAAAACTCATGATCAAAGTGAAGGGACTTACCCAAAACTCAAAACAGAAAAGAGAGATGCTATTGGAGCTCTCAATACAGCCACAAGGTTCTGACCTCCAAAGGAAACGAAAATGACAAGCAAGCAAGGTCTTTTCTTACCAAAGATGGCTTCTTGAAGCTCAAAATACCTCCATAATGGTTCCCTCAACTCTCACCATGAAGTCATACCCAAAACCTCACCAAGACAGTGGCTGGAATCAGAAATGGGACACTCCTGTAACACCCCGTGTATACCCGATTTGTTAACATGCCATCGTATTAAGCCACGCTTAATTAAAATTGCGGAATATCTTTTTCTTTTCAATTATGACGTCATTATCATTACCAAGTTGAATTACTTAATTCATTTTCAAAACATTGCCTGTATGTAAATTGCAAAAGACAGCTAACTGAAATACCTCAATAGATAGATAAGTGTGAGTATCTAAAATCACGAAACTACAACACGTAGCCCGGACGTAATCCTGATACATTATTACAACTCAAATCTAAACTAAGACATAGTCAATCAATGTGGCATGGACAATCGCCATGCTCACCAAATAAGGAAACAAAGCCAAACATAGTCTCAAAAACATCAACGTAATAATAACAAGCTAATAGCATGTCATCAGCAAATATAATCCAGCATCCAAACATATCATCATATAAACAGCAATATCAGCTAAGCTCCGGCCTCCTGCCGCTAGAGGTCTCAACCCCCGCATATCCTGAACTTGAAATAAGCGCCCCAAACGTAGGGTGAGATCAACAAACAGAAATCTCAGTAAGACAAGGGGTCCTCAAGGATCTTTCACCCCAAGCTCACTTACATGTGCAATATAAGTTCTAAAAGAAGTAATTCAATATCAGTTCCAAAACCAGCGCAATGCAGCAGATAATCATGTCATGTGTGTTATAACTATTCTACTGATCAGAGAAGTGCAGGAATACGTCTATTACCCACACAGTACATGCCCATGTTGTACCCTCCCCCAGGAACACCCCATGGCTTCCTGACTAGGCGAAACACCACATACATATCATAAGCATTTTGCACTTAATAGCTCCATAGCATTTCAATAAAACCGTACATGAAAACACATCATGCATATAAACCTTCCCCCCATGGGATATGGTGGAACAAACAATGGCTAAATCGAAGACACGAAAGCTGACCTTGCAAGCTAGCTATCCAAGCCAAGAGTCCACATAAGCACAAAGCCCAAACACAGCAGGATCACAATCTGTTTTGGACCAACAGTCATATCAATAATCATACTCAACAAGCATATGACACAAAGACAACGCTTTTCTTTTACGTTTCGTGTCTTTAGGCTTCTCACAAAGCCACAAGCCCTTAATCACTTGACTCTGACCTAGTTTAATCATTACAGAAGTCCCACTTCATCAATCTAGGGTCCACAAACCCATAATAGCCTTCTGTATGAACAGTACAACTACTGTTCTTTGAAAACCCAGAATATCCGGATATCAATATCCGGATATCCATATCCGGATATCAATATCCGGATATCCATATCCGGATATTTCGTGACAGAATGCAGTTTCTGCATTTCGTGAGATATCACTTCCAAGATTCCATTTTTAACACTTCTAAACGTTAAAGCATGCATTTTTACTCTCTTTTAAGTTCATATACTGATTGGCTACTTGTTTAACCCATTAACATGCCAAGACTCAACCTTTAAACCATTAAAACTCATGATCAAGTTAAGGAACATATACAAGGATTCAAAACAGAAGCAAGAGGTGCTCTTGGAGCTCACTTGAAGCTCCCAAAGTTCTGACTGCTCAAGAAAATGAAAATGAAAAACAAAGGTGGTTTCTTTCTCACCCAAGAAGACTCCTTCAAGCTCAAAAAGCTAAGGTCATGGCTCCCTCAACAAGGTGAATGCACTCAACCCTTAGACTCCCTCACAACAGTGACCAACACTCAGAAACAGATCACAAACACACTCCCAATGCTCACTCTCACTCACACCAAGTGTTTGGGTGAAGATTTCATAGAAGAAGAGACCTCTTGGCTCAAAAAATGGAGAATAGACAATGGAATAGTGTAAAGAGAAGCTGGTCAGCCACCCAAGCCACGTAGAAAAATAGGGAATGCCTAGGGTTTAGTGCAAAAGTTGTATTTATAGTGTTTTAAATCTTAAACACACAGTATAAGCACTAATAGATACGCTTAGCATTTTAATTCCAAACTTGGATTCTGAACCTACTCATTTTTCTAAGATTTATCATATTTTTATATTATTTTTCGCAGCACCTTTCCGGTACGCGCTTTTCCATAGCCAGTATCAGTTCTGGCACCAGTTCTCATTATTTTAACTTGAAACTTGTTTTACAAGTCCTATAAATTATTCTAGTGACATATACACACTTTTCATAATTTTCCGGGATACTTCACCGGTACACATTTATACCGAGTAGCAGAACTGGTATCTGCATTTTTCGTCCGAAAAGCGACTTTCAACATTATTAATCACTTACCATAATTATTTAAGCCTTCTCATAATTATTAGGGTCAATTATGAAATCATTTCCTAATTTCACATAATTAATTATTTAACTTCTTTAATTAACGGTGCGGGTTTTTACAACTCCTCTCCTTCGCAATGCTAACCCACACCCAACCAAGTGTTTAGATGAAGAAAATAAGAGGAAAGGTGAAGACTTGGGAAGTTTTCAAGCACAAATGACTAAGGGAGAAGGTGGCAGCAGCTAAGGTTCAGCAACACTCACGTAGAGCACAAAAATTCTGACCTAGGATCATGTGCCAAGGCCTTATATAGGCCACTTAAGTTTTAATCGCACTATATTAGCCCTAATAGCTACGTTTAGAATTTTAATCCCAAACTTAGGATTCTGAACCTAGCTATTTTTCTAAGATTTTTCATATTTTTATTTTATTTTTCGCAGCACTTTGTCGGTACGCGCTTTTACTTAACCAGTATCAGTTCTGACACCAGTTCTCATTATTTTGACTGAAACCTGTTATGCTAGTCCTATATATTATTCTAGTGACATATACATACTTTTCATAATTTTCTGGAATACTTCATCGGTACGCATTTATACCGTGGAGCAGAACTGGTATCTGCACTTTTCGTCAGAAAAGCGACTTTCAACATTATTAATCACTTACCATAATTATTTAAGCCTTCTAATAATTATTAGGGTCAATTATTGAATTATCTCATTAATCTCATAATTAATTAATTAAATTCCTAAATTAACGGTACGAGTTCTTACATTCTCCCCACCTTTTAAGAATTTTGTCCGCAAAATAAGAAACATACATGTCCCGAAATTCGGGAGACTGCTGGAGAAGCTCGTTCTCTCGCTCCCAAGTACACTACTCAGGAATTCTTCTTGTCCACTACACTTTGACCATCGGAATGATCTTGCTCCTTAGCTTCTTCTCGCCACGATCGAGAATCTTGAGTGGTCCGATAGGAGTCTTTAGGTTCTCCTGAACCTCCACATCATCCGGTTGCACCACGTGCGAAGGATCCGCAATGTACTTTCAAAGCTGAGACACGTGAAACACGTCGTGGATGTTGGCCAAGTTCGGAGGCAAGGCAAGCCGGTAGACAACAGGTCCTACTCTACCAAGTATCTAGTATGGCCCAATGAATCCCGGGCTCAGCTTCCTCACTCCGAGTGCCCGACCAACACCGAGCACAGGTGATAATCTCACAAACACGTGCTCACCCTCACTAAACTCCAGCGGTCGATGCTTAACATCATAGTAACTCTTCTGGCGATTCTGCGCCTACTTCATCTTTTCTCTGATCAACTGGATATGCTGGGTAGTATCTTGGACAAAGTCCAATCCAAACAACTCCGTATCTCCAACCTCAGACCAGCAGGTAGGAGTCCGACACCTCCTACCATACAACGCTTTGTAGGGTGCCATGCCCAGGCTAGCATGGAAACTGTTGTTGTACGAAAACTCAACCAATGGTAGGTACCTATCCCATGCTGAACCTTGCTCTAAAGTGCAAGCCCTCAACATGTCCTCCAATGTCTGGATAGTCCGCTCAGTCTGTCCGTCAGTCTGAGGGTGATAGGTTGTACTCAATCTCAACAGAGTACCAAAAGCTCCCTGCAACGCCTCCCAAAACCGAGATGTGAACTTCGGGTCCCTATCACTGATGATACTCTCGGGCACCCCGTGAAGCCTCATGGTTTCACGAACATAAAGTCTGGCCAATTGTTCAGTAGTGAAGCTCAACTTTATCGGAAGAAAATGGGCATATTTGGTCAATTTGTCCACAATGACCCAGAAAAAGTCAGAACCAGCCTGAGTCTTCGGCAATCCCACAACGAAGTCCATGGAAATGCTCTCCAATTTCCAGTCCAGAATCTCAAAAGGTTGAAGCTTACCAAACGGTTTCTGGTGTTCAATCTTCACCTTCTGGCAAATCAAACACTTGGACAAAAACAACTATGTCCTTCTTCATGCCCGGCCACTAGTAATTTCTCTTCAAGTCCTGGTACACCTTTGTAGCACCAGGGTGGACAATAAACTGGCCCTTATGAGCCTCTGTCATCACCTCCTCAGTTAAAGGACCTCAAGGAACTACAATCCTCTTCTGAAAAGTCAACAAACCATCCTCGTTCCAAGACACACCGTCCTGGTTCTTCACGTAGTCAAGGCACTCTCTTTGCACCTGCGCCTCTTTAATCCTTTCCATGAGCTCATTCTCAACTTGCACAGTTTCCATTTCGAGAAGTGCACCCCCAAACAAAGAGGTCACCGTCAGATCTCGAAACTTCTCAATAATATCATAGTCACCTATAGTCAAACTAGATAGACTCACGAATTTCTAACTCAAAGCATCAGCTACCACATCGGCCTTGCCTGGATAGTACTTCAACTCAAAGTTGTAGTCCTTCAGATACTCCATCCATCTCCTCTGTCTCATGTTCAGCTTTTTCTGGTCAAACAGATATTTCAAACTCTTGTGGTCACTGAACACGGTAAACTTCATACCAAACAGGTAATGCCTCCAAATCATGAAAGCAAAAACAATAGAAGCCAACTCCAAATCATGAGTTGGGTAGTTCTCCTCATGAGGCTTCAACTGCCTCGAAGCATAGGCAATCACTTTGCCCAACTACATCAACACATAGCCCAGCCCTTTTCCGGAGGCGTCAGTGTATAGCTCATCCTCCTCAGCAGGATCAGGAAGGACCAACACAGGTGCAGTCGTCAGTCTCTCCTTCAACTCCTGAAAGAACTCCTCACACTCGTGAGTCCACACAAACAGAGTCTCGTTCCGGGTAAGGCGAGTCAATGGTAGAACCAACATGGAGAATCCCTTGATGAAATTCCTATAGTAACCTGCCAAACCCAAGAAACTCATAACCTCAGTAATCGTCTTGGGCCTCTCCCAATCTAACACGGCTTCAATCTTGTTGGGATCCACTGCAACTCCCTCAGCAGAAATCACATGCCCAAGGAAATTCACAGACTTGAGACAAAACTCACACTTGGAAGTCTTAGCATAAAGCTATTTCTCCTTCAACACTTGCAACACAATTCTCAAGTGCTCCGCATGCTCCTCCTCCGTCTTGGAGTAAATCAAAATATCGTCAATGAAGACGATCACAAACTGATCCAGGTACGGCTGGAATATCCTGTTCATGTAATCCATGAACACTGCAGGTGCATTGGTGAGTCCAAACAGAATCACCAAATACTCATAATGATCGTATCTCGAACGAAACACGATCTTTGGGACATCCCCCGGTTTAACACGAATTTGATGGTATCCAGACCGGAGATCAATCTTTGAGTACACACAAGCTCCCTTAAGTTGATCCAACAGATCATCAATATGAGGAAGGGGATACTTGTTCTTGATTGTCACCTTGTTCAACTGTATGTAGTCGGTGCACAATCTCATAGTCCCATCTTTATTTTTCACAAAGATGACTGGTGCTCCCCATGGAGACACACTCGAATGAAGTCTTTCGCCGAAAGATCCTCAATATGCTTTTTCAACTCTGCTAACTCTGGTGGCGACATCCGATATGGAGCTCGTGAAATAGGCCCCACACCAGGCAACAAATCTATGAAGAACTCTATCTCCCGTTGTGGCGGAAACTCAGGAATCTTCTCAGGAAACACCTCGAGGAATTCCTTCACCACAGAAATGCTAGCGATATCCTCCTGTGTCCCACTCACCAAACCTCTCAACATAACATATCTGAATGCCCCTGCTCTCAAGGCTCTCCTAGCCTGCAACACCAAAATATAAGGCGAGGAACTGGCTGTGGAATCACACGGAGACATCACCACTCGCTTGGCACAACAGTCAATCATCACACAATTCTTGGACAACCAATCCATGCCAAGGATGATTTCCAAGTTAGCCATCGGCAATCCTATCATATCCACCGAAAAATCATGGCCATCCCACTAAAACACGACATCTCGATGTATAGTGGAGGTATCACACTTTTCTCCGGTGGCGGTAGTCACCCGCAACGGTGGAGAAAGCACAGCAATGGGCAACTCAAGCCCCACAGCAATCGGGGTTGCAATGAAGGAATGCGTAGCCCCGGAATCAAACAAAACATCAACATCGGATCCACCAATGGACACAGTACCTCTGACAAGGTTCGGAGCTCGGTCCGACTGCTGTCGATCCAAGGTGTAAACACGACCAGTGGCAGCTGGCATTCCAGGTGCCGCTGTAGGTTGAAGGTGAACCATTTAAAGTAGAACTGCCTGAACCGCTGCAGCTCTCGCGATCGATGACGGACAATCCCTAGAATAGTGGCCCGCATGGCTGTTAGTATTTGGGTGTCCTAGAGACAATCTTATGATTAAATAAGGACATAGATGTAGACCTTTTTAATATTGTCGCAAATAAATAAAAGCACTCTTTATCTTGTCTCATAATTCTGTCTCGATATTAATGTTAATATATTATGAATAACTTGATAAACCCCGTGGAATAAAATAGGTATCTCTTGAGTATCTGTGATGAGATCACAATCATGAGGATTCAAGAATACCGGATGTTTATTCCTAATTTTATGTTCCTAGTCTAGAGATACTGAGAATGGGGTCAGTAATCTCGGATAAGACTAGCACGACTTATCTACTTGTATATGGATACGAGGTATAGACCTCATGTGCTACAGATATGGAGATGTCTTAGCTAAAGTCGTGGGTGGACCTATAAGGGTATAGCTCGCACTGAACGGACCCACAAAGAGACTCTATGAGGAAATCTCACAGATAGTATCATTAGAGTAGTCTCTTCATATTTGGGTATGTCTTTCCTTAGACCAAAAGTTATCACTTAGACTGTGTTCTAGAAGGCATGTTTTGACTGTATACCTCGTCTGCCTGAAACATGGAGACTCCTAGGTATGCTCTTGGGCTTGTCCTGATAGGGCACAGGGCTAGGGTGATAAGCTGAAGGAATTCGTCAAATCTCTGTGAGAGATTAGAGATTAGGTTATCCTTAAATCGGAGAAATCAGGATGACATTTACAGTGACTCGGGAATCTATGCATAGTAAAAGAGAGCATAAGATGATCCGCCTTTAGAGTCAGTAAATTGAAGACTCCTTATTTCATATAAAGCTAACCCTAAACCGCAAGGGTTGATGCGTTTCCTTACCCTAGGTTTTATGGGAAGGTAACCGAGACGAAGGGACAAACATACGGCAACCAAATATGTTTAATAGGATGATCAAATCATTAATCTAACTAGTTCTGGGGCAACAAAGCATTGCTAGTGCTCTGTGTTGTCATTAGATGGGTTGTGGGCTTATTGAGCCCAAACCCATTTATGTCAGTGGCTAAGTTGGACCTAATGGGTCACACACAAACACCTAATTGTCTAGATGCTCTAGCATTAAAGATATTAGGCCTAATAATAGTTATTAGCCCAAGAAGTTGGTTGGAACTCCACCTAAAGGGGTGGAGGGCGCATGGATCATTGTAATGGGCTTGGATAGTCCAAGACATTACTAATTAATTTAATTAGTTAAATTAATTATCAAACATTTAAATTTTGAATTTTGGAATTCGAAATTTGAATTTTGAAATTTTGAATTTTGAATTTGAATTTCGAAATTCGAATTTTGAATTTGAAATTTGAAATTTGAAATTTGAATTTTGAATTTGAATTTTGAAATTTGAACTTTGAATTTGAATTTTGAATTTTAATGTTTGAACATTTGAATTTGAATATTTGAATGTTTGAATTCAAATTTTTGAATTCGAATTTGAATTGTCTATGAAAGGTTGTTTCATAACAAAAGGATAAGATGAGATCTTGTTGGAACAAATCTCTAGTATCATGAGAGAATCTTTTGGACATAATCCAAGGCTATATATGGCGCTGATTTGGGCTGTTGGTGAGCAAGATTTACTCATCAAAATCAGCTCCAAGAGATTCAGTCAGTTGGGAGAAAATCTGAGTGAGTTGATTCAAATTTGAATGCAACTACTCAGATGTATCTGGTCACCTTTTTGGGCTACATGGGGCGCACCATATAGCTGATCTTATGAAGAGAATATTCCAGGAGCCTGTTAGCAATTTTTGAAATTAAACAGCTCCACTTCTCTCTCTCCAATCTGGCGCCTAATGATCAGATTTTTGGGAGAAAAATCTGATTGATATTTTCTTTTAAATACTCTCCTCTTATGCGCCTAAGTGATTAGTTGTTCCTCCAAGGGTTTTTCTGAAAAGCCTAGCTTATTCTCTCCTTTCTCCTGCGCTACTTGTGAAGCTTTCACATTGAGAGCTTCACTCTTTCAAACACTTTCACCTAGCCTCCATCTTCACACATAGAGTGCCTAGCAAGCCTCTTTGGGGTGATCATCCGGTGGCTTCACAAGAAGGAGTTCTTGCACCTAGACGAGTGGGTGGTGTGGATCAACATTAGAGGGTCTGAACCCTTCAGACCTGCCTTGATCATCTGGTGATTTCACGAACAAGGTAACATCATGCTTTCCTAAAGCATGATCTTGATGTGCATGTATATTCCGCAAAGAAAAACTTTGTTTTTCCCTCTTGCATGCATCGGCCTTCAAGGCCATTTCGAACTTTCAAGTGGTATCAGAGCCCGATTGCTTTACCATCGACGGGTGATGGTACCTTGTTTGTGATCATATTTTTCACGGTTAAAATCTCTTTAAAGGTTAAAGATTCAATTTTTTATGAATGGATTCTAATTTACAATACTTTAAACGGTTAAAGTTTTCGTTTTTATGAACATGTTATTTCGAATGCCATGTTCATGCATCCATTCATATTCATGGTTGTCTTTTTCTTTATAAAAGTTTTAAAAGGAAGCACCTTTTTGAAGGGTGGAGTTCGACCATGAAAGGTGTTTTGAACACCTTGATTGTTTTCTTATTTTTTTCTCCATGAATTGTTTCAAGAGCATGCAATAAAATTTTTCGAAAATTAATCTCATATACATGAGTATATGGTTCGGCCATTAAGTGTTGATGGCTATATGCATGATTTAATTTTGTGTTCTTTGAGAAAGAGTCAACAAAATTAGAATTATATTAATTGTTATATAATTCGGCCAATTGAAAAATTAAGAAAAGTTTTAAATTGTAAATATGTTTTGATAATTAATTGTTAAATATCAAGACATACGTGAAAAATATATATTATGTGATAATATTTTGTACTTGTGAGTTGTCTAACATTTCAGGTGCAAAAGAGGAAGGGGATGGTCATGGTGCCCAGAATTTGAAATTTGAAGTTTTAAATTAATTTGTAGTTTTGGGCTCTTTTACAAGAGATGTAATTTAAATTTCAAATTTTTTGTAATTTAAATTTTGTAATTTAAATTTTGTCCCTCCAAGATGTTTTGGAGTTTCTTTAATTGTAATTAGAGAAATTAGGCTAGTGGCGTATAGACGACAAGAAGCCGAGGCTTGAGAAGCAAGATGGACAAAAGAGCGAGCACCATGACTATCTTAAAATAAAACTGTTTTATTTGCATGTATGTTATTATACGACTAGTATGCATGAGATAGAGTATCGCGATATGTATGCTTTATGGCTTATGACGTCTAGTATGCATGAGTTGGACTAAATCGCGTTTGTATGATTATTATGCAAGTCCAATTGCGACTAGTTTAAACCGTTAGATGTATGACATATGTTACGACTAGCATGATAATATATTAATGCGTTTGATGAGACTTAATAAACCCTTAATAAAATGAACCCTTAAAAGGAATAAAATTATTGAGCGCATGATTACCTCCCACCACCAATATTACTCAAACCTCTTCTAAATAGTGGTGCTCTACAACCCAGTTGGGACCCACTGTTTCGTTGAGTAAGAGTAGTATTAGAAGTGTAAGACACTTGGGGTGCTGGTTAGTGCTTAACTGAGACATGAGCTGCAGGCTCAGCCGGGCTTATGTGCTTAGGGTAATAGTGCTAGGTTGGTTGCATGAAATGCACCACTAAGTGACAAGGAGTTGTCAACCTAATGTTAAGAAAGGGTATAAGATACCATTGATAAAGATCAATCCATTATTTAAATTAATCTTGCGGTCTCAGACGGGGGTTAAAATAAATAATCGCATTCTTAATCCCACTAAGGTAAATTCTAAAAGTAGAATAACCCTAAGTCAAAAGGAAGGGTCATTGACTTAGATAAAATAGTGGGAGGGGAAAAATTATTTAAAGTCTTTAATAATTTGTTTTTACTACATGACCAAATATTAATTAATTTTATCTTTACATTTTTCAGTTAATTAGTATGACTAATACACTGTCACTGCGCTCCATACTTGATACGAACAAGCTGACCGGTCTAAATTTTATGGACTGGTATCGGAACCTAAGAATTGTTCTAAGGGCCGAAAAAATTGCTTACGTCCTAGATGCTGAATTACCCGTAGCTCCTAGGCAAAGGGAAGATGGGTTCGCGGAATTTGATTTCGAGGCCCACAAATAGCACATGGATGACAATGTGTTGGCTGTCTGCATCATGTTGGCATCCATGTCGCCTGAACTGCAAAAGCAGCATGAGCATATGGATGCTCCCTCTATTGTCTTACATCTCAAGGAGTTGTATGACATTAAAGGCAGGCATGAGAGGTATGAGGCCTCAAGAGAATTGTTCTCTTGCAGGATGTCTGAGAGCATGCCTGTTAGCAGTCATGTTCTTAAGATGATCGGTCTGATTGAGAAGCTAGGAAATCTAGGCTTTATCATGGATGCCGAACTAAGTAATGACTTGGTGCTCACCTCACTTCCACCTTCCTTTAGTCAATTCATCATGAATTACCCCATGGATGGGATGCAAGTGAGCTTGCCTGAGTTTTTAAGTATGTTAACAACTGCTGAAGTGTCTATCAAGAAGGATAAGACACAAGCTCTTCTGATTGGTGGGCCTAGCAAGGGCAAGGGTAAGGGTAAGGGGCCTGCTAAAGGTGACTCCCTTAAGCCCAAAGGAAAATCCAAAAAGAAGAAGGGCAACAAGAAGGGTAAGAAAGCATCCAAGGACAAAGGCGATGTTGAGTGCTTCCATTGTGGCAAGAGAGGCCATTGGAAGAGGAACTATCCAGACTACCTGAAGAATGTGAAGGACAAGAAGCATGGTGATGCTTCTACCTCTTAAGTAGAAGTCCTCTTGAATTGACTAGGCACCTGCCTAGCAGCCAACTGCTTTCCCTTTCCCTTACTAGCAAACTTCCTCTCTTTCCAGGAAGTGGAACTACAAGTTCCCTTGACCTCAGCAACCTTGGCCCTCTTGGCCTTACTCACGATACAGACATCCTCGATGTCCCGATACTATTGTACCAGTGTCCTAAAGTCTCTCGATGCAGCTCCAACAATGCGATCAACTATGTTTTCATTAAGTCCCTACGGAACTTAGCAGCCAAGAACGTCGGAGTAGGCATAGCGATCCTGAAATGTGCAAACTTGACCAGTTCATTAAACTTAGCCAAGTACTCGTCAACAGACAACGAGCCTTGCACCAATCTGTCAAACTCCCCTTGCTTCCTCTCCTGCGCATCGTAGGGAAAGTATCTACCCAAAAAGAAATCCTCGAAGAATGGCCATGTGATCACATGGCCCTAAATCTCATAGACATGAGAAGTGTTCATCCACCACTTGTGTGCGTCGCCCTCAAGCATATAGGTAGCAAACATCAACTTTTGCGGATCAGTGCACTGCATGACTCTGAAGATCTTATCTAACGCCTGAAGCCATCTTGCAGCAGCAATAAGATCATAAGATCCATCAAAAAAAGGTGGCTTATGCTTGCGAAAAGCATTAAGTCGGCTGTCAATCGCATCATGATCCTCAGCGGGCTCCAAGTAGGGTAGCATCACACCAGAAAGCCGACTGGCACCCTCAACGTGACTCTGGCTATCGTCCTGAAGACTTGGTAGAGGCGGTGGAGGTGGAGATGGTGGTGGTGGTGGTGGAGGGAACTGACCCCTCATTGCGGCCAGCCCTCATTTCCTCCAACATGACCCTCATCATGGTCATGTTCGCCAGCCGGTTTGCCTCAAGAAAATCTTCTATGGCTTTCCTGTTCGCCTCTCGAACGACGTCCATCGTCGCCAGGTTGGCCAATCTAGCGGCCTCCTGATCGACTAGTCTAGTCGCCTGCATCTTAGCTAATGCAGTCAGGACAGGATCAGGTTGATCCTTGTTCGTCTCTCGGTTTCTCCTAGGCATTACCATGACTCTGCACAAGTTACACAAAGAATGAGTTGGTCATGTGTTGTGCAATTGTGTACCCCTTTATCAATCACACATTACGCAAGTGCACGAGTCAACAAGTAATAAAGTGGCTGTGTGAGTCCAGATATCGTTCCCACAAAGAAAACTATAAAGTTGGGATCGATGTGAAGCAATTAAGGTAACAAAGATAATTTGGAAGAGGTTAATGACTAATTAAAAAATAAAATTAATAATTAACTAAAAGAATGCAGTAATAAAATAGGTTTTCCATGTATTAAAGATAGATTGGGATCAATTTCCCCATTATTGCAACTTCACCAGAATGCAGTAACCATGCTACAACAATTATCCATTCAGTAACCAGAACACTAATGCATGCAAGGGCTCTCACCAACTCTACATGTATACTAAGTCCCACATCTCTATGGCCAACATAGTTATGAATCATTAAGTGCAAGTTCCATTTGATTTTGTGGTGTGAATGATCTCTCTACCCACAATTAACTAATTAAATTAGTTAAACCACAATGCTTAATAACTTTCTGAGTTCACCTATATCTCTATAGCCCAAACCCTAATTATCTTACAACTCTCTCTCGATAAGTCAACAAGAATATAAATAAGCACTTTATTAAGCAACTGAAAGGAAAATCATGTAACAAAGTTAAAGCAATACTGACTACATTACAATAAGGGTGCTCTATCACCAAATCTTAACAATTTAGCCCATACTTGGGTGGGAAGAAACAACAAAGAAAGAATAAGATTCCATTAAACTAAAGTAAAGAAAATAGGGACGTTGCTGTAGCACTGCTCTCGCAGCTACCGTAGGCTCCACCACCATCATCCTTGCTTCAGCCGCCGGAATAGTGCAGGGATCCACCAGATTTGATGATCTCTCTACCAAACCCTAGCCTCACCCTTTGATTCCTTGGATTTCTCTCAACGAACCCTCAAATTCTCTCTATGTGTTTCCCCCCACTTTCTCTCTAGGATCTGATTGAAAGTCTAAAGCATGTGTAGCGTTTCTAGCATCTCCTCTGTGTGTAGGATTTGTTACTTTATATACTTGATATTCTGGGCCTCAAACAACTCTTCAGGTCCATGTAAATCTTCATTCAAATCTGTCGTGTGAATGGATAAGGATGACACTCTGTTTTGCTGTAATGCTGACAGAGCATTCTTTCCTTATTTGCTGCAGCTATGATTGAAGATACAGTTGTGTTTTGCTGCAGCGCTGATTAGAGATTCTTTCCTTATTTGTTGCAGCGCTGATCAAGGACAGCGCATAGTGTTGCTGCATATCTTATCAGATTCTTTCCATTTCGTGTTTCAGGTCTGAATTTGGAAATGTAATCGCTGATTTAATAAGCTTTAATGGTGATCATTTGAATGTTTTAAAGCGCGTAGCCAGCTCAGGACTCTGATTACATGTTAAGAAACTTCTTCTAGATAATTGGGCTTGGATCCATAGCTTGCTGGTGATGATGCATTGCTGACCTCATCTGCACTGCTACAACACTGCTTTCCGATGCTACAGCATTGACCTGCAGTAAAATAACAAGTGCATTTAAATGTTTCCAATGCTCATTTATATCCAAATACACATAATTAACATAATTCTCAATTAAATCATGAAATCATAGAATTCATACATTAATCATATAAAATCAAGAGAATTATATGCAATCATGGTACCAAAATATCACAATTAAGCCCTAAAATAACTCTCTTTTAGAGAGTTATCATCAGGCCCACGCAATATGGTCACAATTGCATCGTCATAGCAAAACCCCAACAGAAAAAACACATAAGACAAGACACACAACAATACATCCTAAGTTATTGCAATACATACATGCTTTTCCCTAGAAAGTGCTCTGATACCATAAAATGTAACAACCCGTGTATACCTGGTTTGTTATCATGTCATCGTATTAAGCCACGCTTAATTAAAGTGCGAAATAACTTTTTCTTTTCAATTATGACGTCATTATTAATTACCAAGTTGATTACTTAATCATTTTAAAAACATTGCCTGTATGTAAATTGCAAATAAACAGCTAGCTACATTGAATAACCTCATAATATAAATATGTGAGTATCTAAGTCACGGAACTACAACACATAGTCCGGACAATAATCTTTATACATTAACACAACTTGAATCTAAAATAAGGCATAGTCAATCAATGTGGGATGGACAACCCCCATGCTCACCAAATAAGGCAACAAGGCCTAACAGAGTCTCAACAACAACAACATGATAATAAATATAAAGCAGGTCAGCATCCAAGCATATCATCATAAAAGCATAATCTCAACTTAGCTCTGGCCTCCTGCCGCCCGAGGTCTCAACCCCCGAGTTACCTGAACCTGAAATATGTGCCCCAAACGTGGGGTGAGATCTCTAAACAGAAATCTCAGTAAGCCAAGTGGTCCTCAAGGATTTCTCCACCCCAAGCTCACTTATGTTGCGAAATCGGCAAGTATACCGTTCGTTTCAAGTAATAAAGTGATAAGTAGAGTATCGTTCCCTCGAGGATTAATGCACCAAGTATTAATTTAACTATTCCCCTTAAGTTGGAAGAGAAAATTTGGTTGAGTTGTGAAAGTGATTGATTTTGGAATTTCAAAACAGAATTTAAAAATTATTAAATTTAAACAAAAAATTAATAACAATTAAATTTGAACGCATGCAAGAAAAGATCAAGAATATTGATGAAAAATTTGTAAAAAGGTTGTAGCCAGGATGCACTTCACCTCCGATCCTCCCTTATATTCATATATTGTATTTTATAATTAATTAATTCGTTTGCCCAGACAATTCATTATTTCCCTATAAAATAGTTGAACCCTAATGTCTTAGTGATTTCAACCCTTTAACCCAATCAGAATTCTAATGTCTTAGTAATCCCTCTTGAATTAAGCATTAAGCAAATGAATTATAAGTTTTCAATCTATGTAAGCCTATGTCTAGGTCATGCACAAATTGTTATTCTACCCTTGTCCAGATTAAAACCCCAATATGTCTATTGTGAGCCCTAACCTTCAAAGTCCTATAATTATAGTGATCAATTCTAATAAGGATATGCAAAAATTAACACAGGCAGAATAAAACAAACTAACTAATTAACTTATAAAAACAATACAAAAAAATATAAAGAATTCACATTGGGTCCATGATCCTAATTATAAAAGAAACTAGCCAGACATAGCTGACTTAAACAAATTCAAATAATAAAAAGAATTCATGAAAACAATAAAGAAAAAGAAGAAGATGAAGATGAAGGATCAATGGTCTTCGTTCTTCAACTTCATCGGAATCCTGATCTCCGGCGTGAGCCTCCAAGAATTCTCTCCAGCCAAAGATTATTTTCTCTGGGAGTCTAAGACTCTATTTATAGACTTTGTGTCTTGCTTAGATATCTTGATCGAATCTTCATTATGTATCTTGGTCCAATCTTCCCTTGATTCAGTCTGAGATAGAATAAAGATTTTCCCGTACCTCCCGTGCTACTAGCGTGAATCCCGTGCTAATAGCGTGGGAGTATTTTCTTTGATACAGGACTTGGCACTACTAGCGTGGTTCCCACGCTGATAGCGTGGGAGTTTTGAATGGCTGGCGCTACTAGCGCCAGTTCCATGCTAATAGCGTGGGAGTCTCTGGATGAAAACGTTCTTCTGGCGCTACTAGCGCGGGTTTCACGCTAATAGCGTGGGGCTTCAGTCTGGTACTTCCAAATGGGCTTCTTTTTGCCCTGTTTCCTTACAAAATAAAAAAAATCAGTACCGAGGTATCTCATTGGGATTTATCAAATTAATAACAATTCTAGCCCTTATTATCCAAGATTGACCAAGATTCTTTATCTTTTTGGCTTAACCAATCTAGGGTCCACAAACCACAAATACAGAGGTTCAACTTAGTTAATTATTACAGAGGTCCAACTTAACCAATCCAGGGTCCACAAACCCCAAATACAGTTCTGTATGAACAGAACAGTCACTGTCTCAAAATTCCCAGAATATCCGGATATTTGTCGGGGTCATATCAGGATATCCATATCCAGATATCCACAACCCTATATCTGGATATCAATATCCGGATATCATGATATCCGGATATTTCGTGACATAATGCAGTTCTGCATTTTCGCGAAGATATCACTCCAAGGTTCATCTTTTAACCCATTACGATGTCCAAGCATGCATTTTTATACCCCTTTAGGTTCAGTGATCATGTTAGTTACTTAAAGAAATCATTAAACATGCCAAGACTCCACTTTTAACCAATAAAACTCATGATCAAAGTGTAGGAACTTACCCAAGACTCAAAATAGAAAAGAGAGATGTTCTTGGAGCTCTCAATACAGCCACAAGGTTCTGACCTCCAAAGGAAACGAAAATGACAAGCAAGCAAGGTCCTTTCTTACCAAAGATGGCTTCTTAAAGCTCAAAATACCACCACAATGGTTCCCGCAACTCTCACCATGAAGTCAGCCCCAAAACCTCACTAAGACAGTGGCTGGAATCAGAAATGGGACACTCCTCTCCTTCGCAATGCTAACCCACACCCAACCAAGTGTTTAGATGAAGAAAATAAGAGGAAAGGTGAAGACTTGGGAACTTTTCAAGCACAAATGACCAAGGGAGAAGGTGGCAGCAACTAAGGTTCAGCAACACTCACGTAGAGCACAATAATTCTGACCTAGGATCATATGCCAAGGCCTTATATAGGCCACTTAAGTTTTAATCGCACTGTATTAGCGCTAATAGCTACGCTTAGCATTTTAATCCCAAACTTAGGATTCTGAACCTAGCCATTTTTTTAAGATATTTCATATTTTTATTTTATTTTTCGCAGCACTTTGCTGGTACGCGCTTTTACTTAACCAGTATCAGTTCTGACATCAGTTCTCATTATTTTGACCTGAAACTTGTTATGCTAGTCCTATACAATGTTATTAGAACCGGACCGATCATTGATCCGGCTGAGGTACCGGGTCACTGGGTCAATGGTTCAACCGGTGGGTCACTAGTTGAACGCATTAACCGGATATATATATATATATATATATATATATATATATATAAATTTATATTTTATATTGATTATATAATAAATATTTTAAATGGTGCCATCCAAACAATAATCTGATGTAGTTTAGTGGTATTTTCTATGTTGTATAACCTAAATGGAAGTGGTTCGAATCCCATCAGATGTAATTTTTGAAATAATTCTCTTAACTTAATAGTTATATAATAAATATATTAAATGGTAAATTTTATTCAACCAGTGATGGTGGCCTAGTGGTATGAAAAGGCGCTCCTCACTCCAATGTGTTGGGTTCGAATCCTAGCTGGTGCAAAAAATATTTTGTGATTGATTTTTAAAAAACCGGTATCGGTTCAACCGCGGTTTATCACCGTTATTTTATTATTATTTTGATTTCCAAAAGTTAAAACCCTTATAACATGTTAAAGCTATATGCATATTATAAAAGAGTCACTTTACCACTCTTCTTCAACATACTTGCTGAATTCACTTTTTGACAAAAAAAAAAGAAAAAGCTCTCTTTTCATGAAAAATAAAATCTGTCTTCTTCCACCTGCAAAAGAAACGTTGGTTCTGTATATGTTTAAACACTGATGCGGTTCTCAAGTTTTTTGTCACAAAAGCTAAAACACTGGTCTCAAGCTTTTCTTCATTCTGAAATGCCATTACTGGTTCTTTTTCTTGGATGCACATAGTCTTATTTCTTGGATGCGCTTTATTCTGATCCTTTTTTTTGGGTGCTCCATTGGTGAGTTTACACAACACATGTAATCTGAGTTAACACAAATCGGTATTACAGATATACAAAAATTTGGGGCTTTTTACGGTATACTCAAGAAACTCAAATCCTTTGTGAATCTTTGATTTAAAGCATTTAATCTGAAATATCCAGATCTATTATTTCATATGTTTTAGGGATTCCGAGTTGTTTAATCTAAATATTAAATTCTTGAGTTGTTCATTGGTATAAAGATTTACTGTTAAAATTTGGAATCTGATTTTTGTATTTTCATTGTGATATCTTTTGTTTAAATCAGATTTCTTGGTACTCATTGATTAGAAAATTAATTGTGTAATATACAAGCTCCTTGGAGCAATAATTTTAGAGATTTTGATACATATGTCATTCGATTAATTTTTCTGCATATGGCATAAATTTGTGGAGCTTAGTTTGATATTACCGTGATATATTTGGTGTGATAGGAAACTGTATTTTTGGGTTATTTCACTTGTTACAGTTCTGAAAAATTATGTATTGATTGTTAAAGTGGAGTAGTTGTGTGCTGTAAATCTGTCCTAGGTGTGTGGGTGCAACCGTGTGGGTTGGCGACCTTGTGCTTGACTTGAGAGTGTGTCTCAAGGCCTGGAGCCTCAAGAATCCACTAGGGAGAGTGGAGGTCTTGTGAGAGAGGAGTTGGTGAACTCAGTAGGTTCGGCTTGAGAGTATTCTTAGAGCTTGGAGCAGTTTAGGCACTAGGAAGATTTTTGATATCTTGTTTGATTACATGTGTGACGCGTGTTTGTAAAACAGGTACACTTAAATATAATATCTGCAACGACTTCAGTCTGGACGTAGCACCCTACTTAGGCTTAGTGGGTGTGAACCAGGATATATCGTGTGTCTCTTGTCTCTCTGATTTAATTTCTGAATATTTTGTTTAGAAACTGACAGTTACACTGATTCTAGTTTTAGAGTGTTGTAGCACCTTACTGATTCTATTATACTTGCTGTAGCACTTAAACTGTTTTTTCTATATTTGGAAATTAATATTTTTCTGTGTTGTTTAAGAAAATTACATTGCTGTGTTTATACTCTATAAATTGCTAAGGTACGCATTCTGTTACTACATTGTTCTTAGCATTGTGAAAAATTATTTTGGGCATATAGGGACTGAAGAAAAATTGTGTAATTGTTTACTGAATTCAAAAAGTTTTGAAAAATTTTAGAACACCTATTCACCCCCCCTCTACGTGTTCCGTAAGCGTCCTGCGTAAGAAGCCACTTGCCCAACAAGCATTTATACCGTGGAGCAGAACCGGTATCTGTACTTTTCGTCAGAAAAGCGACTTTCAACATTATTTATCACTTACCGTAATTATTTAAGCCTTCTCATAAATATTAGGGTCAATTATGTAATTATCTCATTAATCTCATAATTAATTTATTAAATTTCTAAATTAACGGTGCGGGTTCTTACAGTCCTCATGTTTGTTCTACCATACTCTATTAGAGTAATGGTTTTGATGATTGGTGTATGTAATTGCATTAAAATATGATATGATGCATAATATGTGAATATGCTTTGTGTGATGCATAAGATGAAAAATCCTTGTGTGATGCATATTTGTGATAGTTCTCTCTTTAGAAGAATGTTGTTTGTTTGATGCCTAAGAGGGGGAGCCCGTAAGGACCCTTTTCGAAAGTGCCTTGTGGAGGAGTATCCCATAGGGACTTCTCTCAAGGTAGGTATGCGTGGACTTCTCTTGGAGTTAGTGAGTGGAGTAACTCCTTGTGGTTAACACCTGAGAAGGGGATCCTGTAGGGAGTCTTCTCGAAAGTTCCATAGAACATTCCAAAGATGGCAAGGCTCGATGGAGTGGTTCCCGTGTGATTGTGATGCATTTGTATGAGATATATATTGTATTATATTATTTTAGTGCTTATGCATCATAAGTGAACTTAAGGGTGGATGAATCTTCCAAGGACCCTTAGTTTACTGAGATATTTATCTCACCCTGTGTAGGAAATATATTTCAGGATCTCAAGGAGATGGATGAGCTAATGCCAGTAGAGGCAAGGAGCACACTTATTTCTTAGGACCATTATTATGTCATGATATATTTTGAGGCACTTTTGTATAACCATGTCTATTTTGTATAAGCTTTGACATTTATTGAGAAAAGGCTTGTAATTGTAGCATATATAATCAATTTGAGTTTTGAGTATCATACGATCTAACTTTGAAAGCTCTAAGAACATGTATATGAGATTTATGGCATTGTACATTGGACTTATGTATGAAAGTGTTAAAATGATGTAAATTGATGGCTAGAAGCCTTATTTAATGAATCCATAGATGAATTATGTATCTTATTCAATAAATTGATGGCTGGAATGCATGTTATATGAGAAATGGTCAATTAGGTGTTATTGTGCTTGGAAAGCATCACAAACCATCAAAGTATAGCCGAGAGCTATCCATTTATTTTATTTGGCCTAATATGATAATCGACTTAGAAAGACTATAACTTATTCAATTCTTAACCAAATGAGGCATGTGAAGTATTAAATTGAAGCTTATGATGCCTATTTTCACGTCCTATAATATGAGAATTCTCTGGTTAGTGAGTCATTCCCAGTTTACAAGAGAATAAGCACTATCCAGGTTTGAATTTATACTGCCAGGTTCTGGCCAATTTTTATAAAGGTCATTTCTCCTTTTCTCCTTAACCAAACGGGGCATAATATATATCATTTTAAAGCCCCAGGAGTGAAGTTTCTTGTGTCCAAATTTGAGAGATTTTGAGTAGTAAATGAGTTCCCAGTTTGGGGTGGAATCGAAGCTGTTAGAAACTTTATTTCGCTGGTTGTCAAGAATTTAACAGCTTGTTTTGAAAGAACCATAACTCTTTCAATTCTTACCCAAATACAACAAATTAGGTGCCATTCTAAAGCTCTAGATGTCTGATTTTATGTGTTATATCAAGACTAAAAGAGTTAAGACCAATTTACAGTTTAGATTAGACTATGAGCTACTAGATTTGTATATATGTTGTTTGTTGTATAACCTTGATAATTGTTGGGTTGACTGTTTGAGCTAGAGAGCTCCAAATTGAGTAAGACTTGAACACATATAAAGCTAACTCAAAGTCCTTTAATTCCGAAAAAAAGGATTACTCATATTTCATAAGGTGAATAATTAACTAAGTTACAATTATAAGTAACAAAGTAAGACAAATTCATTATTGATTCTGATTATTAATGTTGTTCTTAATACCATAATGAGATAATACACCGAGTGCACACAAGGTGTTACACTTCAACATGCAAGATTATAAGTGAATTTCTACCCTACTTCTTATCAATTACAAATTATCATCAAGTATGTGTCCTAGCAATGAAGCGAATGTGATGTTAATGTCTCGAGTACCATATGCATCAGCGATGGGAAGCCTTATGTATGCAATGATTTGTACAAGACCAGATATTACTCAAGTAGTTGGTATGGTCAGTTGTTTCATGGAAAATCCTGGTAAAGAGAATTAGAATATTGTTACGAGGATCATGAGATACGTAAAAAGAACCTCACATGTTGCATTATGTTATGAAGGTTCATAGTTCATTGTTAAAGGATATGTTGATTTAGACTTTGCAAGTGATTTTGATAAAAGAAAATCTACTAAAGGCGATGTGTTTACCCTTGCAAGAGGAGTTGTAAGTTGGTTACCCAAACTACAGACTGTGATAGCTCTAACTACTAAAGAACCCGAATATATGGCAGCTACTCAAGCATGCAAAGAAGCAATTTGGATTCAAAGGTTAATGGAAAAACTCGAGCATAAACAATACACAATTACTGTGTATTGAGACAGTCAGAGTGCCTTGTACATTGAAAGGAATCCGACCTTTTATTCAAGGACGAAGCACATAGGAGTTCATTATCACTTTGTCAGAGAAGTAGTAGAAGAAGGGAATGTGGATACGCAGAAGATACACACCAAAGAAAATTTGACAGATGTTATGACAAAACCAATCAATGTTGATAAGTTTATATGGTGTCGATCTTCCTATTGTCTATCAGAAACGTAAGCAGGATGGAACTAGCAAGAAATAAAGATTTTGAGTACTCACCAATAGTGACTTTAAGTGAGAGATTGATGTAAAATGGTAAAGTCACATTTTTTGGAGGCTACACTATTCCTTTGGTGGCTACACAGTTTAAATGATGACTACACTATTCATTTGGTGGCTACACATTTTAAAGGGTGAATGCACTATTCTTTTGTTGGCTACACATTTTAAATGGTGGCTTTGTTTACCTATAAATACATGCCTTACTCTTCATTCTTGAAAGCATCCCCAAATTCCACAAAACTTAAAGAAAAATTAGTATCTCATGAGTGTTATTTTGAGTGAGGGGTACATTTTCTTAATATAAGAGAGAGTGATATTATTTTCTTCTTGTGTTTAGAGAGAGGTTGTAATTTTTTCCACTTAGTGAAAATCTTTTTTGCTGGCTACACAATTTAAATGATGATTACACTATTCTTTTGGTGGCTACACATTTTAAATGATGGCTATGTTCACCTATAAATACATACCTTACTCTTAGTTCTTAAAAGCATTCCCAAATCCCACAAAACTTAAAGTGAAATTAATATCTCTTGAGTGTTATTTTGAGTGAGGAGTATTCTCCTAATATAAGATAGAGTGATATTGTTCTCCTTGTATTTAGAGAGAGATTGTAATTTCTTCCGCTTAGTAAAAATCTTCTTTGATTTTGTCCATGATTTTTTCCAATTGATTTTTCCACGTAAATCTTATGTGTCATTTCAATTGGCGTATTCGTTGATCTCTTGACTGGTGGAATCAAGATAAAGTTAATTACTCCATTGGTGTCTAGGAAAATAGATCAATTTACAGTGATTACTTAATTAGTCACTGTTGCAATTGCATGTGAGTTTACTCTTACCTGATCAATGATGTGGTTAAGTGTCTTAAAATTTCTATTTTATCTCAATTCTATTTTAGTTGCATGATACGCTGTTACCTAAGAACATTTTGTTGAATGTATGGTTTTTCGCACAAGTGTAATATAAACCAAAATTAAAGAACCCAAGTTGTACTTTAATCCAAAAAAAAAAAAATCAAATTTTTTTTTTTAAAGGTGACAAATTAAATTAAATGGTGAATTTTTCGGTATGAATTATTAGTTGCCATATAAAAATCCTTTTTTTTTTAATATTTGGCTGGGGTCTATACCTTAAAAAGTATTATGGTTAGACTAATCCTGCAATTCGTTGGCAAATGATTATAAATGGGAAAGTCCTTCCAATAAATGCTACTCTGTTATTAAAAAAAGAGATAGAGTAACTCCAGATTTAGAGAGAGAGATCTAGACAACAAGAATTACCCAAAGTCTAATTCTTCATTAATTTTTTCTTTTATTCTTCTAATCTTCGTAAGAAGACATGTTTTTATATAGGTATCAAGACAAAGAAGGGTACAAATGTATATAATGTGCACGTTGATACACAATTATTTAGGATACTAAATATTATGAGACAAGATATACTTATCACCAAAAAAGTTTACCACCTTTACAACTAACCTAATCACCGTTGATTTCTGTCAATCTAACAGATATAATTTATTGGATTTATTGATAATGGATTTATTGATAATTATTAATTAATTAATAAATGAAATCTAAAAATTTCCAATAAATTATAACTGTTAGAATGACAGAAATCAACGGTGATTAATTTAGTTGTAAAGGTGGTAAAATTTTTTGGTGATAAGTATATCATTCTCCAAATATTATCACTAGATAGGTATCTAATGAGATTTATAACACACCTAATTAAGGTAATTACCCACCGTGTAAAACATGTATGTTTTATAACATACTCCAATATTTTAAGTTTGGCACTAGATGTGGATAGGAAATTTAAATTTGTCTTGGACCCAATCCACCATCCTATGGTAGATAAAACGTCAATTTTACTTAATATTTCTGTGATTCCGTCACACATATCACCCACACGTCTGGTGTTGGGTTCACAGGCATAATGGTTCTGACACCAAAATCACACAGAAACATTCCTCAACCAACTATGCAACACACAATATCACACACAAGAGAAGGGCCTTTCTTTAGCTATTGCACTCTCGCATCACTCGCTGGAACCTTGCCTTAAATCTTAATACACACTTCCCTTTTGCTTCTCCTTGGCCTATATATGGTGGACTATGGTGTACTCTTCCCGTTAAGCACCTTGGCTTACGTTGTAAAGACTTGGTTGACCATACTCTCCTCTTATGGTGAACCATCATCTTCCCACTTTAGGTTGCATATTATCTAATCCTCTATTCCCGTATAGTTACCCATATAATATTTATTTATTTATTTTGGTAAAGCCCCATATAAATTCGTACTCCATAAAATTAAATAAAGATGAAAAATAAAGAAATATTCTTATCAAGGTTGTAATAAAATCACTTCCATTAAATTCCGAATAATGAAAATAGAGTGGAGATAATTTTTATACACAATCTTACTTTTACATATTTGAGGCTATTTTTTGGATTCAAAAAGTGATAAAGAAGTAATATTTCCAGTACTCCATACTCGTCCTCTTTATAAGGCTGTGATGAATTTTGTTGTTGTTGAGATATTCTAACTGATTTATCACTTCACAACTAATCCGATTCAGGATGACTTGAAAAAGGGTATTCTAATATATTATAGAATTGTAAATAATTTGTACAAAGGGTTCTCTATTTATAGAGGATATTTGACCTAATTTTAACCTAATGGGCTTGGCCCAATACAACAAATAAATGACTAAATAATAACTAAATAATTATTATTTACAACACTCCCCCTCAAGCTGAGGAATAGATATTTATCATTCCCAGCTTGCTAGTAAGTTCTTGAAATCTGTCTGAAGGAAGCCCCTTTGTTAATAGATCAGCTAATTGACGCCCAGTGGGAATGTATGGAGTGGTAATCAATCCGCTATCAAGTTTCTCTTTGATGAAATGGCGGTCAACCTCAATATGTTTAGTCCGATCATGTTGGACTGGATTATGAGCTATACAAATAGCGGACTTATTATCACATAGCCGCTTCATAGGTCCCTCACATTTTATTTTGAGATCATCAAGTACAATTTTCAGCCACAGTAACTCACAAATGCCTTGAGCCATAGCTCGAAATTCAGCTTCTGCACTTGATCTGGCAACCACATCTTGTTTCTTACTTCTCCATGTCACCAAGTTACCGCAAAAAAACATGCAATAACCAGTGGTAGAACGACGGTCAGTCACGGATCCAGTATAATTAGCATCTGTGTAGACTTCTAAAGATAGACTGCCATCACGTCGGAATAACGATCCTTTACCAGGAGTACCTTTAAGATACTGAAGAATTCTCTCTACTGCCTACATGTGTTTTTCTTTTGGATCGTGCATAAACTGACTGACAACACTAACAGCATAAGCTAGGTCTGGTCTAGTATGGACCAGATATATCAATTTCCCAACTAGCCGTTGATATTGTCCTTTATCAACTGGAGGACTCTCTTCTTCATAGCCCATCTTGTGATTCTGCTCAATAGGAGTATTAGAGGGTTTACACCCGAGCTTTCCTGCTTCTTTGAGAAGATCAAGAACATATTTCCTCTGGCTGATAAAAATTCCTTTGCTTGAATGAGCTACTTCTATCCCTAGGAAATATCTCAGTTTCCCAAGGTCTTTGATTTCAAACTCAGAGGCAAGCCGTGTTTGCAGAATCTGTCTCTCCACAAAATCATCACCTGTGATAATAATATCATCAACATATACAAGGAGCACAGTAAGCTTCCCATTTTGGGAGTGCTTGAAGAAAAGAGTGTGATCTCCTTGGCTCTGTCTGTATCCTAAGGTTATCATAACCTTAGTAAATCTTCCAAACCAAGCACGAGGTGACTGCTTCAATCCATACAAGGCCTTTTTTAATCTACAAACTATATTTTCCCCCTTCACAGAATCAAAACCAGGCGGGATTTCCATGTAGACTTCTTCTTCTAACTCACCATTGAGGAAACCATTTTTCACATCAAATTGATTTATATCCCAATTGTAATGGGCAGCAAGGGATAACAAGATTCTCACTGTATTCATCTTTGCAACTGGAGAAAAGGTTTCTTCATAATCAATGCCATAGGTTTGAGTGTAACCTTTGGCCACTAATCGAGCCTTATATCTCTCAAGAGTGCCATCAGAATTATATTTCAGGGCATAAACCCATCTGCACCCTACTGCTTTCTTTCCGTTGGGTCTATCAATAACCTCCCATGTTTTATTTTTCTCCAAAGCATTCATCTCCTCTCGAATGGCTTGAGCCCAATTCCTATCTTTCAAGGCTTCATGTACTGATTTTGGGATTGCAATAGAATCTAGTGCTGAAACAAAGCTTTTGTGCTGCACAGAAAGATTAGCAGAGGAAACAAAGTGGGAGATAGGGTATTGAGTACAAGAGGGACAGGAGGAACAAGTTTTCTTGTGACAAGATCTTTTTCCTTTTCTAAGAGCAATAGGTAAGTCATCAGAAGTATCAGAAGAAATAGACAAATCATGAGAGGAAATAATATTAGAATCAGAAACAGGAGATTCAGGAGACTCAGAAGAAATAGGAGATTCAGGACTTACCAGTGGTTCAGACGATTGAGGTTGCTGGTGAGACAGTATGGGTTGTATCTCAGGTGTATTTGAAGGTTCTGACACACCAGGAGCAGACATACTAGGGAGAGAGAAGATTGATCCAGACTCAAAGAAGGAAGGGGACGAGTCTTCTGAAGAACTATTCTCCCCCTGACGATGAGGACCCAAGAAATATGATTCAGATTCTTGAAAGGTGACATCCATAGAAACAAAAAATTTCCGACTTGGTGGATGATAACACTTGTACCCTTTTTTATAAGGGTTATAACCAAGGAAGACACACTTAAGAGCCCTAGGATCCAACTTACTCCGATGTTGTTTATCAACATGGACAAAGGCAACACATCCAAACACTCTTGGTGGAAGGCTCTGCAATATGGGAACAGAAGGAAAGAAGGAAGTCATGGAATGAATAGGACTGATATTGTTAAAGACCCGTGAAGGTAAACGGTTGATCAAAAAAGTTGCAGCTAATACTGCTTCTCCCCAATAAGAACTAGGAACAGATGTCTGAAAAAGTAGTGCTCTAGCAACTTCAAGAAGGTGACGATTTTTCCTTTCAGCAACCCCGTTTTGTTGAGGGGTATCAACACATGTGAGCTCATGAATCATACCTCTGTCTGAAATGAATTGTGACAGGCGTTGATTGACGTACTCAGTACCATTATCAGATCTGAGTCTTTTAATACCCTTACCAAACTGAGTCTCAACCATGTGATGAAACCGAATAAATATCTCTGGTACTTCAGACTTGTCTTTCATCAAGTATATCCATGTTATCCGAGTACAATCGTCAATAAAAGAAACAAACCACCTTGCACCTGAAACACTGTGCACTTTAGAAGGGCCCCAAACATCAGAATGGATAAGAGAAAAAGGTTCCCTGCTTTTAATAGTGCTAGAAGGAAATGACACTTGATGGTGTTTTGCAAATTCACAAACATCACAATGAAAGGTCTCAACCGACTTATTGAGAAACAGAGAGGGGAACATAGACTTCAAAAGACTAAATGGTGGATGCCCGAGACGCTTGTGATGGAGCCAAATCATAGACTCTGCAGTAGAAGGATGACGTGTCATTAATATATGATTTTTGCTAGCATGGTCTGGAAGGAGATGATACAACCCATCCTGTTCATTAGCAACTCCAATTGTCTTCTTCGTGGTAAGATCCTGAATAAGACAATGAGAAGGAAAAAATGTGATAGAACAATTCAAATCAGTTGTAAGTTTTTGAGTGGAGATAAGATTAGTAGAAAGCTGAGGAACATAAAGAACATTTTTAAGAAACAAGGAAGGTTGAATTTGAATGTTACCAGAACCAATAACTGATTTATGGGATCCATCAGCTACGGATATAGTATGACTACCAACAGTAGGATGATAAGAACAAAACAACTCAGTAAAACAAGCCATATGATCAGTTGCACCAGAATCCAAAATCCATGAGGTTTTAAAATCAATGCAAGAAGCAAGAAGAGATATAGAACGTGTGCTCTTACCAGATAAGATCGAAGAACTATCATGCTCGGTCATTCTTTAACAAAAAAAGTTAACAACCAGCGATAAAATCAACCAAACAGAATATCAAATGACCTCTGATCAGAAAAATAATTACAGATCCAGACAAAAGACAAGAAGACGAGAAGAATGGTGGCGGTCCGGTCCAAAAACACGGCCGCACGCGCCTCCACGCGCCGGAGAAAGGAGCTGCGCGTGGGATTCACTCGCCGGGAAAGGGGCGGCGCGTGAGAGCGCGTGGATGGGCTTCGCCGGCTGAGATTTTTCTGGTGTGGTCGTCCGGTGAGCGCGCACCTGTCTGTGGGAGGTCGCTGTTGAAAAGTCGCCGGAAAGTGGTCCAAACGGTGAAGACAGATCTGATTGGAGGCGGTCGGAGGTGTTTCGGTCGTTTGTGGCGGAGGAACAATGCGTAGAATGATAGATCGGAGGAAAAATAAGGTCAACAATGGTCCCCTTGGTCCAAAAGGTCCCCGAAAAATTTTTCCGGTGGCGGCTGATTGCGGCAAGAGGCAAAGAAATTAGGGTTTTGTTAAAAAAGAAGATAATATGTGCGGAAGCAAAGCCCTCAGATCGAGAGCTCTGATACCATGTAGAGCTCTGATACCAACTTGAAAAAGGGTATTCTAATATATTATAGAATTGTAAATAATCTGTACAAAAAGTTCTCTGTTTATAGAGAATATTTGACCTAATTTTAACCTAATGGGCTTGGCCCAATACAACAAATAAATGACTAAATAATAACTAAATAATTATTATTTACAACAGGATGAATCCTAAAATTAAGATTTTAAATTCCAAGATGATATTGAAAAAAATTGAATACATGTTCTCGAATGTTTAAAATATAACATTATGTGAGTCTTATAAAATAACTTTTTTTAAGAGTGAATTGGTGTGATAGGAAAGTTGTCATTGATTCAATGTGATTTAGCTAGTGATACATAGAAGATATTTGGGGGGAAATAAATAAAATATATGGTCTGCTATGCTGCATGGTGATCTGATCTCTATCTTCATAAAGAGACAATGACCGAAGCAATTAACGAGCGTCCACTCGTCGTAGTTGTTGGCTCTCTTGTAGAACATTCATTAGATTCAACCTTCTCAAAGGGCGGCCTTTGGCCTTTCTTTTCTGATCGTCCACCTCTCTGTCTGCTTTAACCATTCCCCACAACTATTTCTTTAATAGCAGTCTCCGAATCATTAAATATTACACGACAAATTTTATGCAATGTGAACTTTGTCTTGTTTTAGAAAATGCCTTTTTCGGTACTAAAGTTTAACGAAGGGGACACTCAAACATTTTTAAGCTTATACATGTCAGAATCAAGAGCTAGCTTATTATGTACCAAAAAAAAAAAAAAGAGCTAGCTTATTGCACTATATATTTACATATCATGTACTAAATGAGATTATAGACTTTAAAAATCAAACTTTCAACTTTAAATCAAGAAAAATTATACTCTTATGTTGCATAAGATAGATTTCTCATATCACTCTCTCTTCGAAAAATGTGCCTTTTTTTTTTTTTAATTTGATAAGACCCACTTTATTTAACTTTTAACATGAAAAAATTTCTCTCATACTACATAAGAGAAGTAATCCGCTTAAATAAATTGCGCTTAACTTGGGAGATTACACAAGTACCCAACTTTTTTATGAGTACCGATCGATTTAAGGGTCAGGGTAAAAAGTACTTTGTCAGAGTGATTATTGTTCCGTATCAACTAGATGGCCTTTACCGGTCGATTTCATTCATCGTCTGACAAGGTAAAAAAACACTTTGGTGATGTTTGGTTGGGAGCTTTTCAGCCGATATCTATGTTTCTCAAGTATGACTTTTAGAAACACCATGTTTGTTTCAACGTATTTTCACAAAAAATCCATCTATTCAATTTGTATGGATTTATGAGAAACATAGATATCCGCACTGTTTCGAAACTCAATTTGAAGGTGGGATTTTTCGGAAAACCGGTTATCTGACTTTTAATGCACTGTTGATTTCATAAAGTTATTTAATTTTCCCAGTAAAATTTGTCTCCACCAAACAACTTTTTTTTACATTTTTCTACCTATCTCACTTTATCTATCTTTCCAATCATTTCTTTATCTATTACATTTCTCTACTATTCCAAAAAAATTTCCTCAACCAAACGTCCCCTTAGTACTTGAGGGCATTTGGACCCTCAGTATATGTGTCTGAGAAGGTAAAAAACACTTGGCACCTCAGCGTTGTTTTGTCTATGAGTTTAGAGGAGAAGGAAAGGTAGGAAATCCAAGGAGAAGAAAGGGAAAGGAAGGGAAGGTAATTGAAGGATATTCCTTTCTGTTGTTTGGGAGTTAAAAAAATGGTCAGGGGAAATTGGAGGATCAATGAGATATTTTTACAATTTTACCCGTTTTTAAAAATTAATATAATTATTACATTTTACAAATAAAATTAAGTTTAAATTTCTAAACAAAATTATTTATGTATTTTTCACACTACTAAAAAAGATCATATTTTCGACGAAAATTCTACGTTGCAAATGATAAAAATTTCGTTACAAAAATATTTTTCCGTTAGAATACTTTTCATCGAAAGGCGACGGAAGTTTTATCCGATGAAATTTTTTACAAAACTAAATTTTTGTCAAAATTTACGACGAAATTTAGTTTCTGTCAAATTGGGAGAACTTTAATTTTAATGATAAGTAATTTTTAATATTTTCTCCTTTAAATCTTCCAAATTGGAGGAACTTTAATTTTAAGGATGAGAAGAGTTTTGGAGGATTTTGCAAAAATCTCCAATTTTCTTTCCTCATTTTTCCAAACTCACAAACAAGAGAAGAGATTAATAAAACCCTTCTCTTCCCTTCCTTTCCCATCAAAAATCAACTTCCAAACAAAGTCCAAAGATATTTGGACCCTCAATATATGTGTCCCCCTCATGTATCTTTATATGTGATTTTTTCACATTATGAGTCACGCAACCACACATCATTATAGGGCTAAAAACAATTATGAGATCACACCTCCCTTGCTGAAAGTGAATATTTATATTCTATAAATGCTCGGCAAGACCTCCAAATGAATCATCTTCGTGTCTATTGCTCACATAGCAGAAACTTTGACCAAATTCTCCCCACTCCAGCCATAATTGTGCCCTATTCACCTCATCCTTGATCCTTTACTTGAGGCTAGTATACAGTGACTTCATGGAGCTTTGTTCTATACCATTGCTTCTTTAGTCATTTTAGATTGAGATACTTCATCTGCTTCGGGACACATTCATCTATTTCTATTTTCTAAGAATCTCAATTATATTGAATAAAATTTCTAAATATTTATTGTAGGAGCAATAATTAACAATAGTGTTTCACAAGTCACCTATTCCATAACCACTCGTTGATTGCTCTTAAAAAGAGACAAGTAGTATAATTATTGACAATGTTAGTAACACTCTTAAATATAAGATTTTTAATTATTTATTCTTAGTGTCTGTTTAAATCTTTTTTTTAAGCTAGAAGCTATTTATAACCATAAGTTAGGCCAAACAGATTTTAGAAAAAGCTCTTATAATAAAAAGCTCTTTTTTTATAATGAAGAAAAAAAGTGAAAGCTAAAAACTCTTAGTGCCTGTTTGGATCCTCTATTTTTTAAGCTAGAAGCTACTTATAAGCATAAGCTAGGCCAAACAGGTTTTGAGAAAAACTCTTATAACGAAAAGCTCTTTTTTTATAATGAAGAAAAAAGCTGAAAACAAAAAACTCATAGGAGGAGCTTTTTTTTTTAAGCTCTTATCTGTTTTTCTTGAATTGTGAGCTTTTTTTTTTAAATGAAGAGTGATAAAGATAGAGAGATAATTTTCTTGAAATATGTTCTTTTAAATAGTTTTTAAGCTAAATTTTTTATGTAATTTCCAAACAGCTTTTAGCTTCTTTTCTTGAATTGTGTGCTTTTTTTAAAAATAAGAGGATCCAAACAAGTTCTTAGGAGTAGTTTTTTTTAAGTTCTTATCTTTTTTTCTTGAATTGTGTGCTGTTTTTTAGAATAAAGAGTTATAAAGAGAGAGAGATAATTTTCTTGAAATATGTGCTTTTAAGCTAAATTTTTTGAGCCTGTTTGGATGGTTTTTCTTCTTCTTCAATAGCTGTTTTTTTTTTTTAAAAAAAAAAACACTTCTCAAAAAAAGTCTGTTTGGATGCCTGCTTTTAAAAAAAGCAGAAGTCATAAAAAAAGCCAAAAATCTACTTTTTCGAAAGCTAAAAATTTTAGCTTTTAAAAAAAGCAGAAGTCAAAAACCAAATATTTTTTTCAAAAATCAAATATTTTTTAAAAAATCTAAATAGCTGTAACTTTTATAAAAAGTACTTTTAAAATAAGGAAGTGATAGAAAGAACTTCCTTGAAAAGGCAATACAAACGAGCCCAAATATGTGATTACTAAATAGCTTTTAGCTTTTCTTTTTAAGCTCTTTTTTTTAACTTTAACTTATAAGTAACTTCTAGCTTACAAAAGAGAAGATCTAAACATGATCTTAGTTTAATACTTTGTTTTATCATCCTTCCCTTGCTAGCTATTTATAGAGCCTCCATATTTGGAGAGCAAATGTCTCCCCCTAATGGAATTAAGCGCTTCCACTCTTGTACTGAACCCTGCATCACAGCCACATGAGGAGCCCAAGGATGAGAATGGGGCTTTTGTTTTTGACACAAATTTGCTTCAAAAGCAAGAGCACATGCCCAAAGAGTTCGTCTGGCCATCTAAGGACTTGGTTAACACCACACAAGAGGAGCTCAAGGAACCCCTCATAGACTTAGACATCATGAACAAGGGTGACGAGGAAGCTATTGCTTCAGCTGCTGAGCTTGTGAGAACAGCATGCTTGAAACATGGCTTCTTTCAAGTCATCAACCATGGTATTGACCCAGATCTTATACATGGTGCTTATCATGAATTTGACTCCATTTTCAACCTCCCCATCAGCAAGAAACTGAGTGGTAGAAGAAAACCTGGTGGAGTCTCAGGCTATTCAGGTGCTCATGCAGATCGATATTCATCCAAGTTGCCATGGAAAGAGACATTTTCTTTTCTATATAATCACCAAAACAACTCCGAGTCCCAGATCGTTGACTACTTCAACTCTGTCTTAGGAGAAGACTTTCAACACACAGGGTAAGAGCCACATTGAATTGATTTTTCATCATGATATGACAATGTCCATTTTTGGACCAACAATAATGTCCTTTACAAAAAAATTTCTTTACGACCCCACTTGCACCCTTTTGCAGTATTATTAAAATCGGTCCGGTCAATGATTCGGTTAAGGTACTGGATCACTGGTTCAACCAGTGAGTCACCGGTTGAATTGTATGACCCGATAGTTATAAATCTATAATTTATATTAAAAAATTATAAATATATTCAAATAGCTGAAAAAATTATACAAATTTTAAATATTTTAATATAAAAGTAATAAATTATACATTATTGTCCAATAAAGAATCAAACAAACACATAATACTTGTTATATTAGTGTTTCAAGTTCGGTAAACGACATATCTAACTATCAAATCAAAATTTCGTGTATAGTACATAACTGGGATAATATTAATATTGTTGATGCATAACTTGTGTAAGTTAATAAGTATTAGATCACTCAAACATGTCGATTATGATTTATTTATTGTTTGGAAAACTTTTTTTTTTGAAAATATTTTTTTTAAAAAACCCAGGTCGGATCACCGGTTTTTCATCAAAACCGACTGGGTCGCACTGAGTCTGATACTTGACTGATCTAATGTGATAACTGAATCGATCAGGTGACCGGTTCACCGAATTCCAGATCGACCCGGCCGGTCCGTCCTCTTTTCACAACATTGCCCTGTTGTGACCATAGCCCACACAGGAAGTACTTGAACGAGGACAACCAACTAGTTGATTCATATGCCACAATTATTGCAAGTCAAAATGCACTAAAATTGACTTAATAATTAGCTAATAGATAGTGTTCAACAATTTCATTGGACATGGTTTATTTTATTTTATTTATTTAAATTTTAATTGGAATAATAATAGGTGGGTGTTTCAGAAGTACTGTGAAGCAATGAAGGAATTATCTTTATTAATTATGGAGCTATTGGCCATTAGTTTGGATGTGGATCGTTTGGATTATCGAAGATTTTTCCAAGATGGTAACTCAATAATGAGGTGCAACTACTATCCAACTTGCAACAATCCCAGCCTCACGCTTGGCACTGGCCCTCACACTGACCCAACCTCAGTTACCATTCTTCATCAAGACCAAGTTGGAGGTCTTCAAGTTTTTGCTGATAACAAATGGCTCGCTGTTCGCCCTCGACCTGAAGCCTTAGTCATAAACATAGGTGACACTTTCATGGTATATAACTTCTCTTCTCTCTCTCTCAACCTTATGTTATCATCTTAATTCTTATCTTGTTACATACTTTTTCTTGATCTTAAATGATGCCTTATATATGTCTTTTAACTTATGTTACCTTTCATTCATCTAAAAGGGCAAGCTAAATCCTAATTAAGGTTATGCGTCCGATTAGCGCTAGGAAAAGGAATATTGAATAGTACATATAGCATGCAATAAAAGACACTAAGACAGATGATTTATTTTTATTATTAATTAAGCTTTGACGGTAACACTCTATAGAGTTTGGACTTACTATATATTATTAATTTGATTTGAGTTAGAGAATAACTCTCATCAAATATATCATAAGATATAATCAGCATTATTCTATTAACCTAAAAGTTTTATAACCTCTTACAACATTATTTTTCATCAACGATTTTCGCGATTCAACAGTTATGATTTATTAGAAATTAATAAATGAGATCCAATAAATCATAACTATTAGATTGGTAGAAATTAACGTTAAAAAATATAATTTAACTTTTATTAAGATGTTGTAAAACTTTTAGGTTATTTAACACTCTTCCATAAGATATAATTTAAAATGAATTTATAATTTTATTTTGAACGCATTATATATGAATCAAATTTAATTTATTAACTTTACTGAATAACATGATTTCTCGCTTTATAAGCAATAGATAAGATCAATAAAATGGTTTGACTAACTAAGAAAAAATTGTAAAATCATATAATTAATATTAAAATCAAATTAAATCTATTAATTTGACTATATTTAAACAGATCTAGCTACGTGTACACAAATAAACATTTCAAATTAATTACACAAATTTCTATATATGTATGTCATTTATAGCTACAACTTAAGTTAGAGTTTTACCCTATAAAGATTGGTCGCAGTAAAATGGATTGCAATCTCTTATTACTAAAACCTGAATTAGTAATATTAAGTTCTTTTAAAATTGCTTAATTTTAACACTTTCACTCAACTCTTTGTAAAGATTAAAAAAAAAAAATAGTTATTTTATTTAAGCTTTTTCGTTAAATTCAATTATGCCGTGCGTGCAATCACATGTACAGTTACTTGCAGCACCATTAGGCAGTGTACATCGATATATCAAGGGTTTTATAAGAGTAATGTTATAAGAAAAATAATACTGTAATGTTATAGAGATTCGTTTCGCGTGCCGGAGTTTTTTTTTTCTTCAAAAAATGTGGACCCCACAAAATATTGTATGTGTAGGAAATTTTATTATGTCATGTTAAATGACAAATGCAAACTTCATATATCAATTATAGTTACCAGTATTTTTTGACTATTCCCATTTTTAAGGCTCGCTTGTGTTACTTTTTTTTAAGAAAAAAATATATCATAGAAATGTTAAGACAGTTAAATAATTTTTTCCCAAATTTTAAAATTAAAACTTTTTTAATGCTTTTATCCTAAAATTAAAAGATTAGCTTCTAACAAAAATTAAAAAAAAAAACTGCATTATAGTCATTATGTAATATATATATATATATATATATATGACCCCAATATTAAAGTATTTTGTCTACTATTTGTTTCATTGTTCGATATCCATATTTAAAATTTTGTAAATCATGACTAGATTAATACGTATAGGAGGCCTACATTTCTACTTTTGTAATTAATATTTGATTGCTTGCAACATTAGTTAGGCTGCCTTTATACCATTATAATTGATGCGTAATAGGAGGCTTATATTTTTATTTTTCCCTAACGCCCCAAAAGTGATAGGTTTGATTTATTAATTAGAAATTAACCAAATGAGAACCAGTGAATAAATCTATAGACTTATTGTCTTAAGATTTTGGGTTGATGTGTTATGCCAAGCCCAATTATTATCATTTGTTATTTGATCCATGGAAGTATCCTTTATAAAGGATTTTGGGTTTGCCAAACCATTTTAACAGTGAAAATGAAAACAGAAAATAAACATGATTCAGGTTTTATGGCATAAAATCTGAACGTATTTAGGTGAGACATAGGAGTTTAATACATTGGCCTTTTTGGTGTTTAGGCGTTGTCAAACGGAAGATACAAGAGTTGCCTGCATAGGGCATTGGTCAACACATACAGGGAGAGAAGGTCACTGGTTTACTTTGTGTGTCCAAGAGAAGACAAGACAGTGAGGCCCCCAGACAATATGTTAAGCAAAAATGAGCCAAGGAAGTACCCTGATTTCACATGGTCCAATTTGTTTGAATTCACGCAGAAACACTATAGAGCTGATGTTGCTACCCTCCAAAGCTTCATTCAGTGGCATTGCTCTTCCAACTCATCCAACTTTTAGTTACTTTCACCTTCTGATTATTATTAGGGTTTAAAGTTTCTAAAATTACTTTAGATAATTTTATCTAATATTTATTAAAATACACACACAAAAATGTGTGGGGCTCATATTTTCTTTTTCTTTTTTTCTCTTCTCTCTACATGGACCCCACACATTTGTGTGTGTATTTTGATGAACGGTAAATAAGTTATCTGAAGTAACTTTAGACTTTAAACTCTAATTATTATTAGTTTCAACTTCTACTACTCTTTCATTCTGCATATTCTGTCTAGCTAGTGGTACCCGTTATATATAATTATAATAAAGGAAGAAGAATTCTTATGTTGCAGGAGAGTTCTGTTTTCATGTTAGTGAGAGTTTGTTTTACGTGCAATAATTTTTTTTGTTTTCTTTATTTTTTATGAGTGGGCCCCACCATGAATTTGAGTGTATAGAAAACTTCTCTCCTCTCCAATAACACGAGAAAAGCATTTCCCTTATAATAATTATCTTGTGTATACTAGGTAATATTATATGGGCTTATCATTTTTGCAGTCGTCGTAGATAACACTCTCTACAGCTGACACAGAAAAGTGGGCCCACGACGTTTTAAAAAAAAAAAACAAGAATCCGGTGCCGTATCCTAGGATCCGGACGCGGATCCTGACTAGCTGTAGGTGCAGTGGGTGCAAAAATCATTTTGCCATATTATATCCATGTACGGTGTTTGTACACAGACTAGCTTGCAATTAGTATTTCCAAGTGATGGACGTATGTATTTAATTATTGAAGTTCACATTTTCTGTTGTGTGTCAATATATATATTCGTTTTATTTGCGAATATGGCTTTTGCACAAGACCGGTAAACAATATTTGAAAGAGTAACACTCTGGTAGCTTTGATAACCATACTCTCAAGTGATGTGTATTAGTTTATTTTTATATTTTTTTAAAGATCTCATAATCAAAATATTCTTATAATTTTATAATCCAAATATACATGTATTTAAAATACATAAGTGAGAGAGCTGTATGTTCTTTAGGACTAATAAAGTATGGGGAATACATTTTTTTCATGTTACACGAGACAAAATTATTTTATGCACAAATAAAAAAGTGATAGAATCTATTAAGGAGAAGAGAGAGAAAGAAAAAAGTGCATCATATCCATTTTTTTATATGTTTTGTCTCATGCAATATGAGAAATATATTCCCTATAAAGTATTTAGGTATAAACTAAGAGGTTTGATTTTCTCATGTTGCATGAAAATTAAATTCTCATGTTGCATGAAAATTAAATTCTCATGTTGCATGAAAATTAAATTCTCATGTTGTGACTCCACTAGTGGTGGGTCTCACATTTTTTAAAAAGAGAAAAAGAAAGAAAATTTTTCACGCAAATCAAATGGTCACAACATGATAATTGAATTTTCATGCAACATGAGAAAATATTTTTCCATAAACTGATTATTTAAAAAGTCTTTAGCACACGGACCCAAGTCCTAAAATAAATAGAAACAACAAAATTTGAAAGAATTGGAATAAGTGTATCTCAAATAATGTTAGGAATTGTCGTTAACTAAAAGATGATTTTCGTCTTAGATAGAGCTTTTATTTTTGTGTAAGGTGTTAGGAATGTGGCTTCCATACTCAAGAAGGGATGAATTGAATACCTCTTCTTGTTGTAGCTAGGATTAATTGGATTCATTCTAAAGTTATTTTAGGACCTAGTATATTTGTATGCTTACTGAATCATCATTGTCTCTTAATCACACAAGGCATACCTCTTGTAGCGCAAATTTGTGAGAGACCTCCTTGTGCGTGAACTCCCTTCACGAACTGATTTCCTTTGTGTCACAGCACGAACAGATTTCCTTGTGCTTCTGCCAAACATCCAGACTACCTCTCAAGGGGGGAAGGGATAGTGTGTAGGCACTTTATCAAATCTGAGCTTACCTCTTTCGATTGACCAACCAAAAAGGAGGCTGATGATTTAAGCAATAGTATATATGAGTACCAAGAAATTCTAGCCCTAAGCTATTTGAGCTCTAGGTTTCTTCGGCTTTTCTTATACACTTACCCGTTTTGATGGGCTTATAAAAAAAAGGACTTTTTATGTTTTGCTTATTTTAGAAGTGCTTTTGACAGAAGCTAGCGCTATTTAGATTTTAAAAATAAAATATGGGGTTTGCATTTGTCATTTAACATGACACAACAAACTTTTTACACACACAACATTTTGTGGGGCCCACACTTTTTGAAGAAAAAGAAAATTACGGCACGCAAAACGAATCTCTATAACATTACATATCACTTTTTCTACAACATAACTCTTATAAAATCCATAAAATATTTGGTTTTTGAAAAGAAAAAAAATTTGTTTTGGATTTATGGTTTATTTTTAAGTTAAATTTTTCAACTTCAAAAGAGCAAATTTTTGGCTTTTTTGTGACTTTTTTTTCTAAAGCAGACATCCAAACGGACTTTGTAGTAAAAATATTTTTTCTTCTTCTAAAAAAGCAATTTTTGGCTAAAATAGACCCCATCCAAATGGTCCCGTAGTTCAATTAGGCTTAAGTAAAAATACAAACCCAACACTTGTTTCCAAATTACCTTTTTAGGCTCATTTTGATATCTGAAAAGATTTTCAACACTTTCAACTAAATCAAGATTCATAATTTCTCACAATTAAATAACCTACACTAGCATATACAAGATATCAAAAAGGAAATAAATGCAAGAATAAAAAAGTTAAAGGACAGAGAGATGGCAAATAAAGATTTATTCTAATTTAGTCAACACCACTTGCGACGTATATCTAGATTGAAGTTGTGTGATCAAATATTTCAGTAAGTGTCAAGCTTCGCAGATCCCTGACAAATCGATACAGCCTCCAAGCTTTGGGGGTGCATGAAAACCTTACTACCATCAAGTTTTCAGGTACGTACTTAATGGTAACCTTATAACCTCTAAGCCTCATAGGTGCTTAGAAACCTTTTAACTTATGGGACTCACTATCCTCAAATACAATATTACAATGTGGTGGTGATTACGAAATGAACTTACACTCTCAAGTGCAGATACACAACTTGAAGAATTATGGGTATATGATTTTTCACAATATGAGCTCAAGAATGTATAACTTTTGAAAAAAAGATTGAATGATATGTAATTAATGACAAAATACTCTCAAAATTTGAATAAGATGTGTAACAATAATGCCCAAAATAATTTAAAGTAGTTAGGAATGCATATATAATGTTTTCATTGAAAACTAACTATTTATTAGGGGTGTTCGCGGTCTGAATTGGATCGGTTTTGGAAGCAAAACTCATCTGATCCAATCCCTTCGGTTTGATCATGTAATCATCCAATAGGTTTAGATTTTTTTTCAAATCCGATCTGATCCAATCTAATTTTTTTCGGTTTGGATTGGATCGATTTTCGATTTTTTGAATATCCTAAAATTAGTTTCATGATTATTGTGCAAATAACATCTTTTGTATATATTGGCTTTGTAATTTTAATTTTTTTGAAATACAAAAATATCAGTAAACAATACTATAGTTGATGAGACGTGACTAAGTTTTTTCTTGGGTTTAGTTGATGAGTTAATGGGTCTTGAGTTTAGAAATTTTTGGACTATAATTGGGGAAAGGACAAGTAGATAGAGGATAATTAATATATTGCATTGGTTTGGATTTGATCAGTTTTCATCAACCCATCCAAAAACTGATCCAATCCAATTAAAATTTGCGGTTTTTTTCGGTTTTCGATTTTTCGGTTTTCGGTTATCGATTTTTCGGTTCGATTTTCGCAGTTTGAATCGGTTTGGATCGGTTGATGAACACCCCTACTGTTTATCGCCGTTATACGAATGTTGTCAACATTTATTCGGATAATTAAATAAATAATTTATCTAGATAAATTCTTCAAATTATTCGGATAAATCATGACAGATATCCTCATAAGTGTCTAATTTATCCTGAAAAATCTTTAGTTTATCCTAATCCTTAAGAAAGCTTGGAATTGGCTAGAAATGCATTCTTTTCACTTAAAACAAGTTCCTAATATCATGAAAACATGTAATTGGCTCTAGGAAAATGATTTGTGATATTAAAATGAGAAATATGTATCTTCAGCTGCAAGAAAGAGAAGTTATCTGCAGCAATCACATGTTTTTCAGGATACAATTTCGTATCCTGAAAAGCATGTGTCAGCTATAGATAATTTTTTTGCAGCAACAGGAGATTAATAGAACCCTATTAAAATATGTTGAAGCAATTTCCAAATAATTTTGAGAGGTTTTTTCAAGGTTTTTATGCAATATGAAACTCTGAAAAATACTTTGAGCTCATGCAATGAAATCTACCATATACCCTTGCATATATGCTTAAGTCCTAAAGATATATTATAAATATAGTTTTGGATTTAACTTCCTGTCTTAAGTCTTGGGTCTTGGTTTTTTACTTGAACTTGATACTTTGATTTGTTTGGCAATACTTGGTACTATGTTGGACTTGATCCTCTTTTATCATTACTTATGACAGTAGCTTCTCTTGAAGGTTATCTTTGATTTGTTGCCATCGATCTTGGTTTTGCTATTCTTTTTCTTATTACTCTTGATCTAGTGTTCTTGACTCGTTGATTTTTTTCTTCCAAGCTCACCCATGTTCTCAGCATTTTATTATATCATTATTTTTCTTGTGTGACTTCATCATTCATCTTCAATCTTCTCACATGATTAGTACTTTTTGCTCTTGATCAAGGATTTTCTCTTTTTATTGTTACCTCTTTGTTTTCATTAAAACATACCTTATATCCACACAACAACAATTCCTCTCAAATTAAATGAGAACTTGGACTGAAAAATTTACCAATCCAAGTAATAAATAAAAGAATTTGAGCAAAAATAGTCACAAGTACAAATTGCAACTTATTGCTTGTAGAGAAAAAATAGACAGAGAGGAATGAATTGTGTTGTCCGTTGATAGTAAGTATTAATTTAAGGGAAAAAAATTAAAATAATACACTTTTAATAATTAATTACGAATAGGTTGCAGTTTGGAAACTATCTACGAATTTATTGCAGTCATTCACGCCCATAAGGGGCGGGAAAAGTCACGCCCAAGTGAGGCGGAAATTGCCCTGAATTCACGCCCTAAGGAGGCGTGACAATTCACGCCCAAGCCAGGCATGAATTGCTTGCCCTATATAAACCCCAAAATTGCCACTTTTCCCTCTCACTCCTTCTCTCTAACTTCTCTCTAAAGTTGCTCTTCCTTCTCTCTAGATTATTTGTGGAGCATTTTGTGCGGCAAAGCCCTGTCGAACAAGTAAGTCTTCATATCTGTTTTATCAAATAGTTATTTATAATATGATACATGTTATAATAGTAATTTAGGGTGTTGCGCATATAACTGTTGTTATAGTGATCTAGGAATATGTTAATAATAGTGTCTTAAACCCTAGGAATATAATAGTGACTTAGAAATATAATAGCGACTGTGGAATACAATAGTGAATGTGAACAAATGTAAATTGCCATGTTTTTTTGTAGGTAATGTAATTTAATATTTTTGTTAACACATGTAAATTGCCATTTTTTTGTAATAAATGTAATTTAATATTTTTTGTAACACAAGTAATTAATTTTTTTAAAGGACATGTAAATTAAAATTTTTGTGTAACACATGTAATTAGTTAATTTTTGTAACACATGTAATTAATGTAATGACTTTTGAATATATTAATGAAACCAATTAATTTATTATTATGTATAGTACACTATTATGGCTGACTCGTCATCGTCGGAGTCACCTCGGTCTACATCCGATACTGAGACTCAGGCCGAGCCTTCGGATCCCAGGACGCATGTGCTTCCAGGACCATACAGGTGGGACGTACTTAGGAGGCACACGCAGCGCAAACACGTTTCACAGGATGTGTGGAACGAGGAGAAGTGTCGCCAGTGCAAGACACGACGCGGTGTTATCAAGGGGGGTCCAGTGCTACTCACTCTATCATTGATGAAGATTTTAGAAGAAGCTGGCGAGTTCCTCTCACCTTATATAAACACATAAAGACCTTTGGAATAGGTTACCTAAGATTTTGAGAGAATCCTTTGGAGAGAAGTTTGAGTGAGACCTTTTTGGATAAGAACTTGTAACCACCATTGTTGGTGATACTTGAATGTACCTCTAGTGTAGCTAGGGAAGTTTGATCTCCTGGTAATCTTTCTTCTACATAGTGAAAGATTTTCTGGACTAGTGTCCTGGGATTTTACTCCTCTGCCTTATGGGAGGTTTTCCACGTTAAAAATATGTTGTGTTTCCTCTCTGTTTTCTCCTTCTCTGCATTTTTTCTTATTTCTGTGTGTTGACCGACCTGGTCACTTCAGGCCGACCTGCAAGAGTCGAGCTCCGAGCTCAACGTGCCATCTTATGTTTTTGCTTCTGTGTTGAATTTGAGGGACCCTGTCCCAATGTGGTATTAGAGCCCGGGTTCAAAGGGTTATGAAGGAGACGAGATGGAGACCAGTGGAATTGCTCATGACGGAGACCTCTCAAGTTGACAGCCGATAACTTTACATATTGGAGACCGATGATGGAAGATAACTTGGTTTGCAAAGACCTCTATGAACCCATCCTCAATGAGACGAGACCAAAAGAAAATAACGCAAACGAATGGGAAATCCTGAATTTAAAGGTCGTGGCCATGATCAGGAAGCATATTGGCAAAAGCCTCTTTGAGCACGTTTTCAAATTCACGAATGCCTACGAGTTATAGACGAAGCTAGAGTTTATGATTTAGAAGAAGACTCACAGGAACAAGGCACACCTCATTTGCCGACTTGTAAAGCTTGAATACAAGGATGACATGAGCATAATTGAACACCTTAATACTTACAAAGGCATTGTGAATCAGCTTTCAAAAGTCAAGATGAAGATTGATAACGAGATGCAAGCTTTGCTGCTTCTAAGTTCGTTACCAGAAAGCTGGGATATCTTGGTGGTGACTTTAAGCACTCGCTTCAGATATAAAACTGATAATGGATGCAATGACTAACAGCCTTCTGAACGAAGAATCCAGGCGAAGAGAATGTGATGTGTCCAACATATCCGAGGCAAATGTTGTTGAGAATCAAGGAAAGTCCGACTCCCGTGGTCATAGCGAGAGCCAGGATCATGACAATTCCATAGGCTGGTCTAGGCCGAAGTACGAATTGATTTGCTTCTATTGTAGGAAGCCCGGCCACAAGAAGTCTGATTGTCGAACTCTGAAGAAATATCAAAAGAGCGGCAATATGAAGCCGGATCAAATCGATTCTAAGAAGAAAGGAGACAAGAGCACCACTGTGGTGGCTGCTAACACTATGCCAAGGTCTTCCTCCTTGGTGAGTGATAAACCTTTAGTTTATCTTATTTTATAGACTAAATTAATATAAAATATCAAGTTAAATAAGTCAAAAACTAGGGTTTAATATAATAATCATGAACATTATCTGAATTTTTGTTTAATGGAATCATCTTTGCTATTTTTTAGGGATTTGTTGACAAAAGGAGTCAAAGATAAAGATTGGATAAATAGAGATCACAACTAGAAAAGATGAGATCAAGAGATGATAGAAGAAGATCAAAAACAATAAGATTGAAGATCTTATCAAGTTGTTAGAAGTGGGAGCTTAAGCCCCCATTCAGAAGCTTAAGCTCCCTAAAAACGCAAATAGCTACTGCCTCTGGGCGCTTAAGCCCCCAACTCAGGGCTTAAGCGCGCCACAAGAAGAAAAAGTTGTCGCGAGGAGCGCGCTTAAGTGCCCTTCAGAGCGCTTCAACGCGAAACGCGAGTCAGAAATCACTGTCCTAGGGCGCTTAAGCGCGCTACAACAGGCTTAAGCGCCCCGACAGATCCAACTTAGGCCCATTCGAGTTTTCTACTGGGATACGAACTCTTGGCCAATAAAAGGGCCATTGGGGACCAGAAATACAGAACTTTTACATTGCTAAACAACTCTTGGATGCTCGGAGGCTGAAGGAACGCGGAGGAACATCAGATTCATGTTCGTGAGGGGCGGAGACGGATCAACGTCAAGTGTTCACTGGAGATATTGAAGATCCACCAATCACTTATGGAGTTTGGGGGAGCTTTTCTATTTTCTTTTGTTCTTGATTTTGCTATGTCCGGCTAGTTCTTTAAGTAGTTAGGGTTAGATGGATTTTAGTCGATTTATTATGTTTTGAACAATTCGCTGTGTTAATTTTCCTTTATATCATGAATGAAGTTATCTGTTTTTAATGCTTTATATAGGCTTGAATCTTATATAATGATCATCGGTGAATGCATGACAATAGGAATGTTGGTGTGTGATCCATATCTGATAACTTCATCGTAAACCCTATGATTCTAGGGATAGACATAGGGTTTGCGTAATCTTTAAGATTCTTGAACTTAATGCTTGCATGCTTGGGGAATAACCGGGGAACTTGGGTTCTTCCAATATTGTAAAGGATTTAGAGTAACAAGGGATTGAGCTCTAATAACATGCGAAAGAATTGATTAGATTGATACTAAGGACAATTAACATTAAGAAGGAATTCAAACGTAATAAGGAGATTAAATGAAATCGAACCCGTAGCTACGTTTTTATTTTATTAGTTAAATCACATCTTTAATTTCTTGTCTTTAATTCTTGCAAGTAATTAGCTTAATATTTAATATTTTAATTTTGCAATTCAAATCCTGTTTCCAAATACACTTTCGATTGTCCAACTAAGTTTGCGATAGTGAATTAGTGCTTGAACCGTAATCCTCGTGGGAACGATCTCTTACTTAATCATATATTACTTGTACGATCGGTGCATTTGCCGTGAGTAGCAACAAGTTTTTGGCGCCGTTGCCGGGGATTACTATTTCAACATTAATAGTAGCTATTAATTCTTTAGATTGGACCTTATTTTCTGCTATTTAAATTCAGTTTTATTTTCTTATTTTATATAATCTATTTTTCTGGTTTATGCGAGGTACCGTTGACACCGATTCCTTGCAATTCGACCCGGAGATAGAGAAAACAGCAAAAAGAAACAGAAAACTTGCTAAAGAAAGAAGACAGCAAGAGAAAGAAGCTTCAAGCTCAACAGAACCAAGAGAAGAAGCAATGGGAGACAACAATGTACCTCCACCACCTCCGAGAACGTTGGGAGATTACATGACTCCTGCTCGAATTCCACAGACGACGAGTATTGTTAGACCAAACGTGGATGCTAACAACTTCGAACTCAAGCCGGCACTTTTACAATTAATTCAGAAAGACCAATTTGCCGGAGGAAGCACGGAAGACCCTTACATCCATCTGGAAAACTTCTTGCTATATTGTGATACCTTGAAGATGAATGGGGTGTCTCGGGATGCTATTTTGTTTAGATTGTTCCCCTGTTCACTTAAAGACGAAGCAAGAGGATGGTTGCAATCGTTACCTCAAGGAAGCATCACCCACTGGGACGACTTGGCAAACAAATTTTTGGACAAATTTTTCTCATCTTCGAAAATGGCAAAGCTCAAGGCGGATATCACTTCTTTTGAACAACAAGGAAGTGAATCTCTATATGAAGCATGGGAAAGATTCAAGGGACTACTTAGGAAGTGTCCCCAACATGGCATTGAAGCTTGGGAGCAAGCGAGAACCTTCTTCCAAGGGATGACGCCGAACACAAGAACATTGGTGAATGCTGCATCAGGAGGGTCCTTAAAAACAAAAACTCCAGAGGAAGCCTTGGAATTACTAGAGTCTCTAGCCTCTCAGGAGTATGATAATGCTCCAGTACCACAGAGAAGAGCGGGGATTATGAAGCTTGATGGCTATGATGCCATCTTAGCTCAGAATGAACAGATTTTACAAATTAACAAGAAACAACAAGAACAACTAGATGCTCTCACAAAGCAATTTACCAGTTCGCAAGTCTCTTCTGTTAACAATGTTCAAATAACTTGTGGTATTTGTGCAGGTGCTCATGCTACTGAAGACTGCAAGGCACCCGAAACTGCAGATGTTAATGGAATTTGGCATGATCGGAAAGTTCCATATAACCCAGGGAGGAACCAATACGGCAATAACCAGAATCAAGGGTGGAGAAATAAAAATCAACATCCAGGATTCAGTTATAGCTCGAATCATCAGCTAAATCCTCCTATGCCAGCACCACAGCAACCTCCACAACAATCAGAGTGGGAGAAGGCCTTTGCACAACTATCCAAAACCACATCAGACTATGTTCAAAGTACCAATGCATTCAGGGAAGACACTTCAGCCTTTATGCAAGAAACCAGGGCCTCATTCAGGAATCAAGAAGCCTCAATCCAGAATCTAGAAACTCAGATTGGTCAATTGTCAAGGCAGTTCAACGAAAGAACCCAAGGCACCTTCCCAAGTAATACAGATGTTAATCCAAACGCACACTGCAAGGCCATTACCACTAGAAATGGCATTGTAATTGAACCTGTGATTAAGCCTTCAGTAGAGAAAAAGAAAGCTGAGGGATCTGCCATTGAAGAAGAAAAAGAGAAGGAAGTTGACAAAGAGCCTGCTGCAGAGAAAGTTGTTCCTGAAAAGAAAGAGTTCAAATGGGAGAAAAAGAAAGCTCAAGAAAGACAAGAAAAGCCATTGGAGCTCTCACCTTATGCAAAAATTCCATATCCGCAGAGGTTCAGAGAGGAAATCAAAAAACAGCAGTATTCGAAGTTCCTTGACATCTTCAAAAAGCTACAAATCAATATTCCATTTGATGAAGCCTTGGAGAACATGCTGAATTACGCAAAGTTTATGAAAGATCTCTTATCGAAGAAACGTAAATTGAAAGAATGTGAAACGGTGACGTTGACGGAAGAGTGTAGTGCTATAATTCAGAAAAAGTTGCCTCCAAAACTTGAAGATCCTGGAAGTTTCAGCATTCCCATAGAAATTGGCAACATTGATGTGGGAAAGTCGTTATGTGACTTGGGAGCTAGTATTAACCTTATGCCATTATCCATCTGCAAGGCTCTGGGGATTCATGAATTAAAGCCGACCAAAGTTTCACTGCAGCTAGCAGACAGATCTACCAGAAGGCCAGATGGAGTTATTGAAGATGTCTTGGTGAAGATTGATAAGTTCATATTCCCTGCAGACTTTGTCATCTTAGACATGCAAGAGGATGCTGAGATTCCCTTACTGTTGGGAAGGCCCTTTTTACCACTGCAAGGGCTATGATGATGTGGAGCAGGGTAAGCTGATGTTGCGGGTTAATGATGAAATCGTAACGATTGATGTTCTTGAATCTATGAAACATCCTTCCGAAGGAGGAGATTGCTTCAAGGTTGATGTGATCAATGATGCAGTGCTAGATACAGTTGATGAAATACTCCAACCACTGATGGAATTGGAGTCATTAGAAGAAGATCTACTGCACAATACGACTGAAGCAACAGAAGGAGAACAAGAGGTTGAAAAGCTAGAAGAGAAAGTTGATGATATCATTCCAGGTGCACCAAAGGTTGAATTGAAAGAACTTCCTCCCACTTTGAAATATGCATTTCTTGGAGAAAGCAAGACATACCCGGTGATCATCAACATAAATTTATCAACCGCCGAAGAAGAAAAATTATTGAAAGTGTTGAGAGAGCACAAAACAGCTATAGGATGGTCTATTACAGACTTAAAGGGAATAAACCCATCCTTTTGCACTCATAAAATACTGATGGAGAATGATGTGAAGCCAGTCAGACAACCACAGAGAAGATTGAATCCAACTATGAAAGAAGTTGTGAGAAAAGAAGTCGTGAAGCTCTTGGATGCTGGTATGATCTATCCAATCTCTGATAGTGCATGGGTGAGTCCGGTACAAACAGTTCCAAAGAAAGGTGGGATCACAGTGGTACGTAATGAAAACAATGAGTTGATTCCTACAAGAACTATTACCGGCTGGAGAATGTGCGTCGACTACAGGAGACTTAATGCCGCTACAAGAAAAGATCATTTCCCTCTACCATTCTTAGATCAAATGTTGGAGAGGCTAGCGGGTCATTCATTTTATTATTTCCTTGACGGCTATTCCGGATATAATCAAATAGCGGTGGCTCCAGAAGATCAAGAGAAGACAACCCTCACCTGTCCCTACGGTGTGTTTGCCTACAGACGTATGCCCTTCGGGTTATGCAATGCACCCGCCACTTTTCAAATGTGTATGATATCCATATTTTCCGATATGATTGAAAATTTTATTGAAATATTTATGGATGATTTTTCTGTCTTCGGTTCATCTTTTGATGTTTGCCTCACTAACTTAGCTTGTGTTTTGCAGAGATGCCAAGAGAGTAATTTAGTACTCAACTGGGAAAAATGCCACTTTATGGTAAGAGATGGAATAGTCTTAAGCCATAAGATCTCTGAGAAGGGAATTGAAGTTGATAGAGCAAAAATTTCACTTATAGAAAAACTTCCCCCTCCCTCTAATGTGCGTGGTGTGCGTAGCTTTCTTGGACATGCAGGTTTCTATCGGCGTTTCATCAGAGATTTCTCAAAGATAGCCAAACCTCTCTGCAAATTATTGGCCAAAGAAGAAGAGTTCAACTTTGACAATGATTGTTTGATTTCTTTTAATCTTTTGAAAGAAAAATTGACTACCGCACCTATTATCACTTCACCGAATTTTGAATTACCCTTTGAATTAATGTGTGATGCTAGTGATTATGCTATAGGTGCAGTCTTAGGTCAAAGAAAAGATAAACTCTTGCATGTTATATATTATGCTAGTAAAATTCTAAATGAAGCACAATTAAATTACACTACTACTGAGAAAGAATTACTAGCTGTTATATATGCTTTTGATAAATTTAGAACTTATTTGCTAGGATCTAAAGTTATTGTGTATACTGACCATTCTGCCTTGAAATACTTATTGACTAAACAGGATGCTAAGCCGAGACTACTCAGGTGGATGCTTCTACTTCAAGAATTTGAGATAGAAATCAGAGACAAAAAGGGAGTAGAGAACCGGGTAGCTGATCATCTCTCTAGACTTCAAGAGAAAGAACTTCAAGATAGTTCAGAATCAATGATCAGAGATGAGTTTCCAGATGAGCAAGTCCTCTCAGTCAGCACACTGCCATGGTTTATGAATGAGCAAGCCCTTGCAGTAGATACCGCACCATGGTTTGCAGACTTTGCAAATTTCAAAGCAGCCGGGATGATTCCTAAAGATTTTTCATGGCAACAACGGAAAAAGTTTCTCCGCGATGTAAAAAGATACTTGTGGGATGAACCATTCCTATTCTACACATGTTCTGATGGAGTCATTAGAAGATGCATCCCTGAAGAAGAGATGAAAGATGTTCTATGGCACTGTCACGGTTCAGACTACGGAGGCCGCTTCGCGGGAGAAAGAACGGCTGCAAAAGTTCTTATGAGTGGGTTCTATTGGCCCACTTTATATAAAGATGCCAGAAAATTCGTGGAATCTTGTGATCGTTGCCAAAGAACAGGGAACATATCAAGGAGACATGAAATGCCACTGAACAACATCATGGAAGTAGAAATCTTCGACGTTTGGGGCATTGACTTCATGGGTCCTTTCCCCACTTCATACGGGAATAAATATATATTGGTGGCGGTAGATTACGTCTCTAAATGGGTGGAAGCAGTTGCTTTGCCTACCAATGATTCTAGAGTCGTGATCAACTTCATCAAGAAGAACATCTTCGTGAGGTATGGAGTTCCGAGAGCAATGATCAGTGATGGTGGCACACACTTCTGCAACAAGCAAGTTGAATATGTGCTCGCAAAATACAGCGTCAGACACCGCATTGCCACACCATATCATCCA
>NW_026899817.1:0-9904 GCF_033153095.1 Gastrolobium bilobum
GAGTCATCTTGAACCAGAATAAACACCTATATGAGAAACCAAGCAATGGTCAGATATCACAAATCACAGAGCAAAAAGCCCAAACTTTGACAACATAAACCTTATTTTTAATTTACCAAAAACAAAAAAGCCTCGTTTTTAGGGCCTCTTTCGCCTAACATACAAACAATACATGACAAAAAATAAAAGGAGAAAGAGAACACAGAAAATACTTGGAAAGTGATGGTAACTATTAGAGAGGAGAACAACAGATACCTATATGCAAAACCAAGCAAAGATTAGATATCACAAATCACACAGAAAATGCTCCAAACAAAAACAATTAAAAGAAACCTTGTTTTCAGGGCTGTCTTTAACCAAACAAAGAAACAATGCAAGCTGAGAATTAAAAGAAAAGAAAGAAAGAAACAGAAGAAAAGAGTTGGACAGTGATGGTAACTAGTAGATAAGAGAACATCAGACACTTGTATGCATAACCAATCAATGATCAAATATCACAAAATCACAAAGAAAATGCACCAAACAAAAAGAATTAAAAGAAACCTTGTTTTCATGGCTCTTTAACCAAACAAAGAAACAATGCATTATATAATTTATTAAAAGTAAGTATATTTTAATATGCAAATTTTGAATATAAGCTAACTTCTAAAAATATTCTTTTATCCGCGAATGGTCATTAGTCAAAAGAAAAAAATCGGTATTGTGTTTTTACTGAGTTGGTTTCAACCTAATCAACGTGGCAGAGGTAGAAATTTCAATGACGAGGCGAAAAAAATATATTATATTATAAATAAAAATACTTGAAATATAATACAAAGCAAATCTTCAAACAAATCAGACTCATTTAGCATACATAATCAAAATCAAATGCACGGTTAACAAATTAAACTCACTGCGGATGAACAAAACAAAATGCAATCACTTTACCATTCAGAAAACTAAAGTAATCCACTGACAAATAACAAGTAGCATGAATATGAGCAAAGTGTTCTAGCAAGCTACAGTGAAGTCCAAAACTGAAAACATAAAAAAAAAGAGTAATGAAAGCATTAACGAGAATTAATGGAAAACAAAATTTTAATATTCATGGTTGTCTTTAAAAAAAGAATTAACGAGAATTAAAATAAAAAAAGAAGAAGAAAGAAACAGAAGAAAATACTTGGAGAGTAACGGTAACTATTAGAAAATAGTGAAGGGTTTAATTCAATTCAATTCAATTCAAACTAATAATGGAAAACACAATTCATACAGTGAAACTCTCTTCCTCTTTGTCAGCTGCCAAAGGCTTTGCTCTGTCTTATTTTTTATTTCTCTTATCTTTTTTGTTTGTTTAAGTACATTATGTCGTTAACTTTTGATTCCAATGCGAAAGATATCACAAGACACAAGGAAAATGCTCAGAACATTGACAACAGAAATCAAATCTTGTTTTCAATTTACAAAACAAAAAAATAAATAAAAGAAACACTACAAAAATTGATGCATTTAGTGGAGGTCAAATATGCTAATTGTAGCAGTCAAAAACCTCCACCAAAGATTTTTCTGACGTTCCCCTAAAACGCCAGTATAACATATGTCACAATGTGCTTCCCATTTTTGGCCATTTATGACAGCCACAAATGGCTTCATTTTCTGGCCATTGAAAAACGCTACAAACTGATGTATATAGTGACGTTTTTTAGCCTCCAAAAACTATATGTTGAAATTACTAATTATAACACCTCACAATTTTAAATCAATTAATTAAAATATTAAATGAGCAATCAAGTGATGAATTAGTGAAAATCCTAAAGATTAGGCCAAAATACAAAGAAAGGGCAAAACGGTAATTAGCCAACACGCAACCCTAGGAAGATAAAAATTGAGTAGAAGGTCTCAGATGGTAAAAATAACCCTGGAAATGGGTTCAGAACGAAAAATTGAGTGGATGGGCAAGTTTCAGAAAAATCAGTGAATAGTGTTTTTCGCGGGTAAAAATATCGCGTTACGATTGCACCGTAAAACGTGCCAGTTGAATTTTGAGCTCTAGGTTTCAAATATGAGTTAAAAATGGTCTAATGAGTTAGGAAATATGATTTCTTATAATATTCGATGAAATTAAGACAGTTTGGGGAAGCGTGCCAATGGCGCGCGTAATAGCTTAAAACAGTGTTTTCTCCGAACGAATGGAGGACTCTTAATTCACCTGATCAAGCCTAATTAAAGGGGAATAGTTAATGTTAAAAATTTGAGTTTCTAAATAGGTTGTGAATTTACGGACGTTTAGTGGAATCGGAGGAAAATTCGGATTAGTTTTAAATCGCGTGAGGTGGCGGTGGGACCCACCCCACTTAAGTGACTTAAGCCACATGTGCTTGGCACTATTCATGCATCACTTTCCTCCCTTCTTCTTCATGAAACCCGCAGCCCCCTCCCCCAAAAACCCCATTTGCATTCAAATTTTCTTTTCACCATAACTTGATCATTTCTTAACCAAATCAAGTGATTTTTGTGTTGAAATTTGTTGGAAACAACCTTCTAAACACATTGGTACCACTCTTGAGCCTTGAAACCGTGTATTTGGGGAGATATTGGCCATTTACAGCCACGAAATTTTGGAGAAAAAATGGTTGTCCATGGAGCTTTTTGATCTTCAATTGCTTGGAGGAGTCTTGGGTTAGCTTCTAGCCTTTGTTGTGAGTATGTTTCCATCCCATTTACATGGTTTAATTGTGATTGAATTTTTGGAAACCTAAAGCTTGATTTGATGATGTGTTGTGTTAGAGAGCTCAATTTGAAAATGTGTATTAGATGATAATGTGTTAGAATGATGTATTAAAGCTAGAAATGCGATGAAATTTATTGATGAAAAATGTGAATTTTTAACTTAGAAAATTTTGAGGTTGTCATGACTTTGAGTTTTGAAAATGTGTTAGGATTGGATTGATGAGTTGTTGTATGATTGTATGTTGATATAATAGGATTGTATGAGGTGTGGAATGATTAAAGTTGTATGGAAATTCCTTGGAATGCCATAGGGTAAAATTCGATTCTTTTAAGAAAGATTGAAGAATTGATGTTGAAAAATGATTTGGATGATGATTTGAGTAGTTATATGGTGCTTAGATGGGTTGTGTTATGCTTGGAGAGTGTTTGAATCAATGGAAAAGAATGAATTGTGTTAGAGACCTAAATGAGCCCAGAATGAAATATTTCGCAAAACGATGCGTAAATGTCGAAAAACGGAAAAACGACGATTGAACTAGCCTCAAAACAACCTAAGGGAGTGTTATAAAATGAGAAAGAAAATTTAGGAAAATAAATCTCAAATTTACACCTACATGGCCGAACCTCCAAGGGGAAAAGGGGTGATTTGGCGATTTTCGCGTTTTGATGTAATTCGACGCGAAAATGACGAACCGACACTTGAACTGGCCTATTGACAACCTAATGAGACGTAACAAAATGAGAAAGAAAATTTAGAAAAATAAATCTCACATTTACACTACAATGGCCGAACCATCAAGGGAGGATTTTTGTGTTTTTGCGTTTTGATACTATTTGACGAGTACTGATGGATGTACGTTATTGTATAGGTTGCCGTACGTCGACCTGAATCCCGAATCTTGAATCAGTGAGTTGCCCTTGGTCCGGGACCAAGTGGATTGAGGTAAGAAATTGGTTCATTGCATGTGTAATTATAAATTAACATGTATGGGTTGAACTGAGAGTGATTGGGAATGTCCTCTGTGTAGGCATTCCGCTGTGTACCGAGTTGAGGGATAAGCTGCTGCGGAGCTTGTGGAAACACGAATTAAGGTAACCTCTTGGTACTGGGGCTTGTTCCCCTTTTCTGTTCCACCTTGCCAGTTGATGGCAACGGTAGGAAGTGTGTATGAATAGTATAGAACACATGAGCATGCATGCATTATTGCTATGGGTACTGCGGTACCGAGTCTCTGGCCAGTAGACAGTTTTATTAGCCTTCGGGCATTTTCGGACTTCCGCTGGATAGGTCTCCAGGAGGGAGTTCCAGTTGACCGCGCGTCATGGTGTGTGATCCGGGTAGGAGCACACTAGGAATGTCTTTGGCGTTTTGGTTGGTTTGGGCATCATGGTTGTGGTTTCTGTGAACACACCTTGGATGATACCCATAGGCTTATATATGCCGAGGGCGTACGTGGAATTGGGGTTACCATCCCGTATCGTCGTATTTTGTTTTCTTTATATTCCCCATTCTCTAAATCCCTTGCTATATCCCGTTTTCAAAGTGGTTGTTGTATTCTATTGATATGCATCGAAGTGAACCATTGGGTGGAGTTTTCTCCAGAACCTCTTGGTTACTGAGATATATTCGTATATCTCACCCCGTCTCGGGGCAATTATTTCAGGAGATAGCAGTGGAGCAGGAGCGCTGGAGCGCTTCATATTTTGCATTTTGTTGGCCGTGTGGCCTAGGCTAGACTTAGGGCATGAACATGTCATTTGTATTTATTAGTAGCTTCATTAGCATTTTGTTCATGCCATTTTGCCTAAGTCTAGTAGTGATGTATTTGGTTATGTTGTCTTTTAAATTAAGTTGAAATTTTAGAAGAATGTAATTTGAAGTTTTAGTTTCAAGTTGTAATTTGTAAAGCCATATTGTAATAGTATTGATGCATGTCTAATTATGATGGAAGGGCCTTAGGCCTATTTTAGGTTATGATAATATGTATGATGGAAATATGCATGAAAAAGGTGTTAGTGATTGCAACTACTTGAGAATGACTAATATGGACTCTATGTTTAATAACTATAAACTGGATTGGGTTGTAAGTGCCCCAAGGCGTTGTTGGTCCTTGTGTGTGCCACCCATTGGATTATTACTGTATTATCATGTGTTTATTAGGTACATTTGAGGTTTAAATGATCTTTTACAAATTTGGGATTATTGGAAAAACAAAGGAAACTCTGGCGAATTTTCTGTAGAATTGGCAGATTTTAGGCGAACTTTGGGAGAGCATATCTCCCTCCATAGAGGTCCCCTAGGGACGTTCCATACGCCATTTTGAAGGTTGAGATGTCCTCTACCTTGTGTCAAAATTTGAGGAAATTCTGGGTTGATCTTCGGCCTGAAATAAATAGAGAAACGCGGACTGCCCATGTGCCCCTGCACCTGAGGCAGATTCTGGACCGGATTTGGGAAATTAATTCCCGCTTCGTTTCTCCGCCAAATTAAGCGTGTGATATATCAAAATGAAGTTTTAGATGTCTAGTTTGTAGGATAAAAATTTGAGAGCAAATGGTTGAGTAGATGGGTGCAGTAATTCGAGCAATGTGAGTGGTTTGGAGCTGTTTTTGGGGTTGTTTGGGCTAATTGCTTATCCAACTTCAAACGGCGATAACCGGAGCAAATGAGCTCCGAATTGAGCGTATGATAGCTTTTTAAAAATGGAATTAAGTAATACAAAAATATAATCTGAGAAGAAGGGTTAGTTGCGATCGGTTTGGTCGCAGAAAAATTTAGAGTGAAACATGTTCGAATTGGTAAAAATGTAAAGTTGGAAATAGGCTAAGTGAGTTTATGGGAACTCCTTAGTAACTCATAATAAATGATGTAAGTTATAAAAATAGTTGAAATAAGTCTTCCGCAAGAGTTTACGGTTACGGTCACAGCTTTTAATTATTACGCTTTTTATGATTTAAATGCTCGCGTAATAGTCGAAAAAAATTTACTCTCGTTTTTTTTAAATGAACTGCTGTGATTGTAACTGCGCTTAATATCATAATTAATGTTAACAATACCGGTACGTAACGGGAGCAGTTTTGTTAGGGAACTCTGATAATGAATATATAGTTGTGTTGTGTGTTGCATAGTTGTATGTAGATTCTTATCGATTACTGCATATGTGATTCCTTAGTGTGGGTCTGATCAACCCATTCCTTTGTGTTACATGCGTAGTCATCGTAAGAAGCCTGCGTGGCAACCTTGGAACACCAAATGTAAGTCCTTAGCCTGATGTTGTGGATGCAGTGTTGACTGCTCCATGGACAAGAGATGGCAGTAAGTAAAATATGAATATTATAGGACTTATGGGAAACAGACTTAAATGTTTCGTCTGACCTTGTAGATGAAATTTATAATGCTGGATTATAAGTGAAAGTTGTAAACAAATCTATGATATGTACGGTATTGCATGGATGAACCTTGTAGTACCATGAATAATAAAGATATATAAATGAGATGAGTCCATAGTATGGAAATGGTATGGGTAAAGCTTCCAAGTATGTGTGTAGTATAGTGTGTACAATGGACTTGGTGAATAGACTTCATCAAGGTGAAAGGTTTAGAACCTGTTGGATTATTGAAAATGGTGAACAGATATGCTTAGGCATGAGTTTGAATATTTTATGTTGACTAGAAGTTATAAGTCCTTGATGGATGATGTACACTTAAACAAAGTGAGATGGTTCATGCAGAGAAATAAATAGAATAATTGATGATTAATCCTATGGGATTTGACCACTTGAAATTATAATGTTGGTCAATTGTTAAATTGAGATGTATCGAAATATGGGATTTAAATCCATAAGGAGGTAGTATTGATTAAGCATAGGGGAGATGAATTAATTATGTATTATATGTATAAGGAAGAAGTTGATAGAATCGCCATGGATGGCATTGAACAAGGTTCATTGAGAGTATGATTGTCCGTAACGGAATATGGTCTAGCTTGACAGACATGCCATAAAGTAAACAAATGTGATTATATGTGTGCGTTAATGTGTGGAATTCTCCTTGGAAATGGCTACTTGTAGAGGTTCAGGTGTTATGAAGCATAAGAGGATTGATCCATGATGGAGGTCTCATGGAGATCTCAAAGAATGAATATCGTAAATTGAAATGGCCTAATTACTAGTGGATGTTGTAATGCATTGTGAATAATACCTAATGGCCTGATGGCCAGTATACCTACTCTGATAAATAAACGGATGATGATCCAGTGATGGCCTAAGTGCCAGTATACATATATATATGTATGTACACCTTGTGACGGCCTGAGCGCCTAATTATCCGTGTTGAGGTAAATTATTAAATTTTTTTGTAAAAGGACAATGAGGCCGAATGAAATCCTCGATGATGGGAAGTATCTGAAGAGATTGTATGATTAGAGAATGAGCTAATGTACAACCTGATGGGAAATCATGTGATTAGTGTATGAACTAAGTTACAATAAAGGGTGGAATTATGTGTTTAGCAAAAGAGCTAATGTGTAATGTCAAAACAAAAATGATAAGATTAGTTAATGAGTTGAGGTATAAGTGTTAGTGCAAGGATTGATATAACTTTCCAGTGCACGGATTGAGGTGAAATTAGTCTTTGTGATAGGACGAATATGTTTAGAAGATCCCTGTGTGATGGGAAGTATATGTGAGATGTGTACAGAACTTTGAGAAAATTCTTGATTCACGGAATAGAGATTATGTTATGAACTATGCCAAGTGAATAGTCAAAGTAAAAGAGAAAACAATCTGTGAGAAGAATAAGCAAGGAAGAGATAATGGACTATGGATTTGAACAATAACATGACAGAAGGAACTATTGAGAGTTAAGAAATGTGTATGAAATTACGAAGAGAATGTGAATTATTATAATAGTGACTTACATGTAAACTATCTGTGAGAAGAATGAAATGAGAGAGTAAAATGAATTGACTTATATATATAACAGGTGTATATTATACCATTATTACTATGGTTATGGGGATAGCCCCATGTGAATATACCAAAGATATTTTGCTGTTATATACAGAGTGATACAGACACCAAATGGACTGGGTCCACGTGTGATCTGGAGTGTACGGAGTACCAGTTTTGCCGTTATATACGGATATGTTATAAGTATGAACTCCCCTGTGTACTGGGTACACGTTTGCTGTTGTATACAGATGTGATGTAAATATGAACTCCTCTATGCACTAGGTGCACGTTATGAGACTTGATATTACCATCTCTGTGCGGCCTATGTGCCCGAAGTGTGTAGCCATCTCCGTGCGGATTATGTTCCCGGAGACTATTATTATGTTATACGAGTAATATGAGATGAGGAAGTATCCCGCAGTGATGAGACTGCTATTATAGTTGAATTGATCTACATAAGTGCACAAATAAGAAACGTTGGGAATACTAATAGAACACAGTCAGCAGGTGGTAGGTTATCATTACTGCATGGATTATATGGGTGGATTCTCTGATCGGTGGGTCATTACATCTGGGGCCCTGAGGACAGCAAGAGCTCGAGCGGTTAAAACCTGTGAATGTTGTTACCCACTGTATTGAGAGAGTTCTTCCATGTGATTAACGCAAAAATGAGGTCAGATATTTGTAAATGGACAATAGTATGTCAGAATTGGAGACAAGAGGTGAGGTATAGTGTGTAAATTTTTTTTTGAAGTGTGATAGTGAAACACTATTGTGGGTGTAAAGTAAGTTTGATGAAATAATTTCGGCTCCAAGTGAGGTACTAAATTTGTTGGAATTCTCGTCTTATGATGAAAGAGATAATAACGAGATTGATGTTGACAGATTGAGTGAGTGTCCTTCTAAGAAGGCTGGTGATGATCAAGAATTCAGGTTAAAACGGTGAATTATAAGCCCTTATAAAAGGTAAATTGTGATGGAATCAAGCACGAATGTGTAAATATAGTTGGAAACTGGAATTGTAATTGGTTACCTAAAATTTGATAACCTGACTTACGGGTGGAGTAGATTGAGGAGTGTTATATATAATCGCATATACCACGTATGGTGGAAAGTGTATGGAAAATGCACAATGCTGACGTTGTTTTGGTTAGGTACTAATAATATATGGTCGAGTGCTTGTGGTAACTTCGAATGTTCCGAGAGACTGATATACCAACCAGTGGTGAATTGTATAAGTAGGGGCAATGATGGATTTAGTTTTATGTGACTTGATAATCAAGTTTCAAAGATTCCTATAGGATGAGACTTGCATGTGAGAGACATGACATTTTTAGTGGTCCATCAGTTAGTAGTGAAATGGGTTTGGAAAATGATTCGTCCCAAGGTGTTTGGTGAAAGTTAGTGAAGCTGTGAGTTTATAGTATTTTAAAGTGGACATCCATGATAAAAATGTCGATAATGAAGAAGTGAGGGTATAAATGAATGAAAAATGATGTTGAATCTATAATATTGTTACAGGATGATGAGTAAAAATGGTTACTTGGTGAAAACCTTAGGCATAAGACCTTTGATACGAAAGTCATTAATGAGTGTTGTGTTTAGACTGTGAGAGGTCTAAGTATGGAGTTGAGCTGGTTAAGTTGGTAAAGTTGAGATGGTTAAGCTAATAAAGAGTTTAACAATGAGTGTAAATTATAAATATGAGTTTGTAGATGGAAAAATTTCGTGAGTATTTGTGGTCGAAAGACCTTATAGGGCTAATCGAAAATATAAACTAGTATGGGTATTGCTAGTTTCGTATCACAAAGAGAAAGATATAGTTGTGAGTACCTAAAAAGAGGTGAAGACACGTGACAAGGAAAAATAAAGTAAATGAGTATAGAATTTAATGTGAATCGGAATTGTAGGATACGACAAAGTGCCTTTGAAACTAGAAAGCATGTGGTTGGGTGAAAGCCAAGAAAACAATGAAATGATAAGAGTAGTGACAGTAATGGAAAGAAATGGGTGAATGTGCATGAAAGCGATTAGATGCTTTTGAGAACGACCATGGGTCAGAAAGATGGATAAAGATGAGAATGAGGTAAATTGATACCGACAAATCCGTAATATTGTTATATTATTACCTACAAATCAGCGAAAGGGTAACGGGAGACCAGAAAAAGTGTAAAGTATTGTGAATTAAAAGGTCACAGAACCATGAGAGACAAGTGATTGTGAAGGATCAAAGGATAATAAGTAT